>NW_010226296.1:25083-33594 GCF_000690775.1 Eurypyga helias
TGCAGGAGCAAAATTTGCAGCGGGGGTTGAAGACACACAAATTCACCACTGCCGAGCAAAATTTTAATATGTAGAAAAAAGTAAAAATGAGAATGTTGGTTAAAGACTGGCACCTGAGAGAATCCTGAAAGGAGTCATAACTACTACTGAGTCTTCTTTCCAGCACGCAAAGGGCTGACAATGTGAGGCTAGTCTGTAGGACACCTGAAGAGTGGGATGTAAAAAGAGAATTCAAGAAAGCTCGAAGAAACTCTGTAGATTCTCAAGCTGTAGTCTTGGTTGGGACCCGTGGAAAAAGACTGTGTGGAGTTAAAGAAATCATGAAGTTATGGAAAAAATGGACAGGCTGAGCACAAATTATCAGGACTCACTGATACTCATTAAGAGCTCTGCAGAAATTTAAAAGGAAAATAGCTGAATTTCAAACACTAGTGTGCATTTTTTTCAGTTCTGTAGTGTCAGAAGGTGTAACTGTGATGCCAGAACTGCCTCTCTGAGGATCTTGAGAGCTAGAAGCAAGTAAATGTGTTGTGTCTACCAGACAAATTAATAGAAATTGTAGTAAAATAAACTTTGTTATGTGAAGTCTGGCTTTATAGATCTCTTGTAATTTTTTGTAAGAGTCAGCAAACCTGATCAAGCCAGTAATTGATTTGGGCATGGATGAGTAACTGGCCAAAATCAGGAGGCAGACAGTTGGAAGAAACTTCTGCTGGTAATACAGATATTCAGGGTAGTAAGGAGGAGCGCTAATTGCCGGGGGGGGGGGGGAAGAAAGGCCTTCTGAGATTTAGTAATTATGCAGTACAATGTCAGATGCTGTTCGTTACAGGTAAAAGCAGTGATGCAAGTGGAACAAGCAGTCCTGTGTTGTCATACAAAACAAGAGGCTTTGAAAAGGCTTATTAGTACCAAGGAATAAGACCATGCAGTTCCATGATAACATCAACTTGTTGCTAGGCAGCAGATCAAAAAGCAAATGAAATACTAGGAGCTATTAGAAAAGGAATAGAGAACAAAACAAGACATAATTATGACAATGTATAAATTACATGGCTCACCCAGAAGTTGAGTATCGTGTGCAGCTCTTCTCCTGTCATCTCTAAATAGTTACTTTAAAGCTGGAAAAGGTCCAGAAAACAGCAGCGGGGCCGGTGGAGTTGATTCTCTGTAAGGCAGAATTAATTAGAATGGAGGTCTTCAAGAAAGAAATTCAGGGAATGAGTAAATCACTGGAAGTGCAGAGAGGGCAGACAGGGTTGGAGAATAAGATGAATTGGGCCTATCAATTAAACCTAGCAGGAGCCAGGTTCAAAACACGCTAGAGGAAGCACTTCTTCACCTAGTGGATAGTAAAGACACTGCCAAAAGACCCTCAGGCTGCAAGAAGTTGATGGTGCCTGGAGCAGGTTGGATGTACACTTGGAAAAGAGATACCCTGTGTGCTGATACATAGACGAATCACTACACGACAAACCACAAGTGATTAGAAAGTAGAATATGAAGGCAGAGGGAAGTATTGTTTATGCTTGATCTCATTTTTTGTTTGTTGTTTTATGTAACTTCTGGCCACTCACAGAGTTAGAATACAAAACTATGTTGAAATGATAAACTGACTTCATTTAGATTTGTCCCGGTCTTCCAAGGTGAAAAATCAAGTCAGTGATAGATATGAATATCATGCTGTGTCACATAAAACCTAAAAACTGTTATCCAACACAATCATCTGATCATTTCTCTGATTTTTCATTACAGGGATAAGCAATTTTTTGCAAGACTTTGGTAGTCATATGGATTTTCAGAAATGTCTTTTAATACGAAAACATAGCACCATGAACATATAAAAATGTCCCATTCAAATGTCTCATGAAAAATGTTTCGAAAGCATTAAATAATGTACACCTAAGAAAAAGCATGTGTTGACTGTAGAGTTTTCTTCCCCTTGCAAGAAAACTTATTTCTCATTAGACTGCTTTAAAATCCCTCTGTCAGGTGCAGAAAAAAAAAAATCTCTTTTACGCTGAAGGCTCCTTTATTAAAATATGTGTGTGAATTGTAAGACTCTTAAGTGGAGGAATTTTTCTTTGGATGCCAGTTCTGCATTGCAGTTTGATAGTTATGATTCTGTAGCACTAATATTCAAAGGACTTTTGTAAAAGATGGAAGGTGTTCTACAAAACCAAAACTGTTCTTTATGAAAATTTTGTTTCCATATACAGACAGCAATTTGGAAGAATTTCCTACTCTCCTTCACTGTGCAGCCAGATTTGGATTAAAGAACCTTGCAATGTTTCTGCTCAGTTGTCCTGAAGCCACATTGGCTTGCAAAATAACCAACAAATACGGAGATGATCCAGCAAGTGTCGCTGAGAAGCATGGGCACAGGGAGCTGAGAAAATTAATCAAAGAATTGTCAGTAAGTCCATATGCTTTTTCATGTCTTCCATAACTAGGGAACTCTGTGTTGTTGAGATCCCATAGAATCTCCTCTTGTAAAGCCTAATATGTTGTAGTTTGTCTGCCTGAAAATAGGTTTATACCTCCTGCCTCAGAAAGAGGGTTCAAAATGGGGTAACACCACTTTGTGTACCATCATAATGGAGAGTTTTTGTGCTGCTTGAATTTTTGGTGTGTAATGGCAGAACAGTGAATCAGAAGTATCTTATGTGGCCTAGCTAGACTGAGGCTTTCAGTGCCCAAACAATGGGTATATTCTAAGTAGTCTAGCCCACTGTCTAGAGTAGGAGATAAAGACTTCTTTAAAGAAGTCTCTTTAAAAGTGACTCTGAGTTCTCTTAGCATTGCCACTCCTCAGCATTCAATAAAGAATGGTTGTCCTGTCTTGGTTGGCCACTTCACTGTGAAAGAAGGCTAAATTTCATCACCTTTTGTTAGACAGAGTAAAATCTTTTTTCAGCTTGGTATGCAGAGAGTGGTTTGGGGCAATAGTTGTCTTTCCGTATGAAAGATAATAATATAATAAAGGTCTGTGCATACTTCTAATGCAAACTATTGCCAAGAACATCTAACAGAATTGGCGGTGTAGAAGGCAATATACTGTAGTAACATTTGAGAGCTTTAACCTGGTTTAAGTCTTTATTGTGCTCGCTGTAATATAAGCAGAGATGGTAATTCCTGCCACAGAGGTTTTAAAGCCTAGAGAACAAATCAGGTAAATCCACTATCAAAAGAAGTACAGAGTGTGAATGTTTGCATAAGTAAGCCTATGTTGTGAGGACTAAGTGCAGCTTTGCTGATGGTGTGATATTTCTGGGGTTTTTGTTTTTAGTGTTGGTCTCCATGTTCACAGACAAACAGACATGTAAGAGGAGAAAATGCAGTGAGTGAGAAAGCCAGAAATTTCACTTTTGTGTTAACCAATCATCTTGATGTAAACAGGGATAGACATAAGACCAAGATGGCATTTGAAGAAATATAGTATCTGTGTAGATTTTGTAGGGGAGTGTATGACTAAGGAAGAAAATGCAAGAAACCTAAGAGTAGTTTAATGTAGAAAGAGGTACATAGTAAGAAATGGAAACATTGACTGATTGAGGTTAGTTATTAAAATTTTAGAGCAAGGACATAAGGATTGGTCAAGCTTTTTGTTTGATGCAGTTGGCATCTAATGTAAAGTTGAAGGAGAGGCATCAGGAAAACTGAAGGCAAGTTTACTGTGATCAGTGTTGAACCTTGAAAGTGGCTTTAGCAGTGTTTTATGAGCAAGTTGGTGTTTTGTTTGTTGTGTTTTTTGGTGGTGGGTTTTTGTTTTGTTTTGGGTTGTTGTTTTTTTTTTCCCCAGTAAGTTCAGGGAGAAGAAAATTGCAGACCCTAGAGCCTGAAAGTAAGGCATTTTGGTATTGGTGAAGATGCTGAATGAGAATATACTATTTAACTTTTTGTTGTTGAACAGCTATTGATTCAGACTCTGAGAACACTGAGAGCAGGAGAGTATCAGCAAAGCAGGCATTTCTCCTTTTCCAATACTGTTAAAGGAAGCTCACACCTTATTGAGGATGTGATCTGGTGTCTTTTCTGAAGCGACCAAATATTTCCTTGCATTTACTGGACAATGAATCTGATCAGATGTCAAAAGCACTGCAGAGCTTTTTCTGTTGATGGGAGTGCAAAGGGCTGTTGTACTACAGAGGTGATGCCTTTACCTCAGTTTTTGATAATGTAGTTGAGATCAAATATACCTGAAGAAAATGTGATCCTCCTTACCATCCAGCATAAAGCCGTCCACAAAACCAGACTGTCTTCCTGCATCAACATGTTAGTAAATCCACATTTAACAATTTCTAATTGCAATAGCTGTCTTGGTCATGCTTGTGCTGGCCTGAGAGCTCCTGCCAGTAGCAGTCTGATGTATAAGGTCAGGCCCCTCTGCTCTTGGAGATTATCAGTTTGCCTTGAATAGACTGGAACTGTTTTCCCCAGCATCCCCATGGATCTGGCTAGATGCCATCTTTATATGTCAGGTACCCCCCGGCACACACTATGTGTAAAGGATTGGTAAGACTAGGCAGAATGTGCAGGATGTGAATAAGGTGATATTTAACTCTCAGTGAGATACCGAGATTTCTAAGTTGAGTCTAGAAACAGTTTCCATTGCTAATTTCTCATGTTTAATGATAATGGTTAATTCTGTAGGATGTTTATTTTTTATGCTACTGTTGTAGAAACTCACCCCCTGCACTACAGACATGTCCCTGTTGTGCATCCCACATGGGACTGGAAGCTTCAGAAAATGGGTAATATTCTTTGTATCCTTAGAAACACACCCATATTCAACCTCATGCTATAGTTTAGGGCCCCTGTAAGAGGAGACAGAAGCACAGGTGGTACTGGCAGACTAGAGCTACTGTGCATTGAGAGAATGTGTTCCATGTCTTTTTACCTTTTCGTAAACTTTGTCTGTGACAGAAGGCAGTGGCTGTCAGAGTGATAGATTTCACTCTCACAAGCATTCCAGGTATGTGCTTACCTCTGATTAGCTTTTCTTTTTCAGTAGGATTATTAATTGTCCTAGTAAAGTCTCAATATAAAATTATCAATCTTAACATTGTATTTATAATGATAACTGACTTTATACAATGTGTAAATGTTTTTCATTAAAACTGTTCCTTCATGGTACATACCTGCTATTGTTTGCCGGTAAACAGGTAACAACAGTTGTTCTTTGCTCATGACTGCTCTCCCAAGTGTAAACACTTAAACCAGCACTGAAGTGAAAACAAGTCTACTACCATTGTAAGCGTGTGTAGTCTGGTTAGGACATGCAGTTCTACTATCCATTTCCAGTTGATTAAAATGGCATGGCTTACTGATGCTACATAAGTGAAAACTGTCTGCCAAATGCGTAATACGGTATTTTAGACATGTTAGCTCCAACCGCTGGAAGAAAAGTGGCTTATTTGTGTGCCCTGTAATAAGTGCACATAAGAAGAAAAACACTTACTGTACTTCTGTAATTGATGGGAATGTGAAAAAGAAATATTTGCATGGATCTGAGCCAAGCAGAATTTAGTTTAACCATGTTCCAGGAACTTCCTGTTACAGCTGGAGTACTGAAATTGCTTGTTATTACAGTAGAGGTGCTTTTGTACTTGACATACCTCTCACTGTTTTAAAATGGTTGCCTGTGTTTTGCCATTCCCTTAAGGAATAGCCCCAAAACATACACAATAATTCATTACTTCTACCTTAAAGAGCAATAGGGTTCCAGAAAAATGAATGTATTAAAGCCTACATTCAATTTGTCCAAAACCCTGGAAAGTGTCTTTAATTTGCCTTTGTGCTGGAGAACCCTTGAGGAAGCAACAATTCCCTGAGAATGTTTAAAGAGTGCAAGCATCTTCAAGGCCAGGGCTCTGCTGTGCAGCCCTCTTCGGTGGCTGGTGAGCAGACCTGTGCTTAGACCTTTCTGGTGATGTAGCTTTGCTGGTAGGGCCCTTCAGCTCCCCTGGCTTACTAGAAAGGTGCTCAGGCTGTGTTGGCAAAAGTGGGCTGTAGGAGCTGGCTAACTTGCACACTGGGTCATCTGTATGGCACAAGTTCTCTGTCCTTGTTTAAATGGAAAGCTTCTTTCTGCAACTGGCCACCAACAGCATTGAGGTGGGGAGTGTTACAGCCACAGAAGGCAGATCTGAAGTGCCTGGGGGGCATGCTGGGAGCTGATCACCTGATTTGTGTCAAAACAAAGCATGAGGGAAGGCTCACATAACATGTGGCATGCTTCTGTTGATACAGCTGTACGAATGGGGTTGCGGAGAAAAAGATTTTCCACTTTAGTACCAGTGTTAACGTGCAAGATCATTAAATGCTAAAACATCACACCCTTTAAGAACATGTATAAATGCGTTCTTCTGTAAGTGGTAGGGTCTGCCTTCTCTCTTAGGAATCCTACATTTCGAACACTCCTTGGAAATGTCTTGTGCTGAGGGAACACTGCAAGACTTGATCCATTTGTGTTAAAGGTACTAAATTGATGGACCTGTCCCTAAAAGTCTTTAATGGGAATTATGATAAAGCTGAGTTTCAAATGTGCCAACAGTTTATTAAGCAAATTGTATTTTTCTTGCATTTTAGCAAGAAGCCACCTCAGTGGACATTCATTTCCAGTTTTTACATGTTTCATTATAGTTCAGATGAAGGAATTCCCTCTTCTATAGCATACAAGAGGGCTATTGCTTAACATCTTGTGATAACATGATGAATTGTTACTTTGTAGTGTGACTTTATTCCTCTATATAACCAAGTACTTGAATATTTTCCATAATTGCTTCTAGGTTGCATTGCTTGAATCAAGCATGTGAATGTAAAGCTAATAAGAAACATTCAGGAAGAATACTGGCAGGAATCCTTTTCTTGGAAGAGCCTTTTGAGTTTAGTTTATCCAGCTGATTGTTCAAACGCCAGTAAGAAAGGCCAAAGTACTTTTGCTTTCCATTAGCCACAGGCTCAAACCATGTTTGCGGTCAGTTGTTAGAGTACCCATGATAGTAATACCTTGTTAAGCTGCAGCAGTTTGCTTGGGTATCAGCGCCCTGTTTCAAACGTTTGTCTTTTGCATATGCTCTGTACCTGAAGCTGCTTTGACATTAGCCTGTTGTTCTTGTCACCAGCTGTGGTCTTCTAAGCCTACATAAAAGTTCCACCTCCAGAAAAAGAGGAAAAAAGAAATCACTTAACTGAAGTTCTTATCCAGCACACAAAGGAAGACTTCAAAAAATAGATGAGAGAAAATTTCTTTGCATTAAGTGACTAATGAGGGGAGTATGTTCCATTTGTGACCTAACCATTTAAAATTAGAGGTTGCACTGATAGCCAGTTTAAGCATTTATGCTTTGGTATGGGCGTAATTCTTTGTTCCAGCACTTTGAGTTGCTAATTTCTCCCTTCTTTTACTAAGAACTCGGTTGCTGAATATGTTGTAGTCAGGAAGATTACTGTGTACCACTGTATACACCACAGTTTCTAAGAAAAATACAATTCAGAAAATGTTTTATTGGTTGCTTAATGCAAATAACTTCTGATTGTTGGCTTTGGCCTTTAAAGAAGATTCCTAGGGCTGATACAACTGTTAGTTAAATACAAAAATTGAAACAGTATTTCATGTTGCCACTACACAATCGAGACAGCACAAGTTCATTTTTATTTTTAAAATTCCTTCTAATGTTTCAGAACTTGTTCCCTGAAATCTAAGTCAGAATATTCAGGCTAATTGAGCTTTTTCAGCCTGCCCAAATCTGTGGCCAGGCCTGTGACGATCCGTGGCAGAACAGTGGACCAATGGAAGAATCTTTTTCCTCTGTCACCAGAAAGACTGTCTGGTTTTCTTGTTTATAATTTTCTGCCTGCTTCAGGCATCCCTTAAGCAGCTATTGAATATATAATAGGTATTTAATTCTGTACATATTGGTGAAGTTCCTTGGGAATTGCGTGGATTGAGACAGGCCCTGGATAGGCCTTTCAGAAGCAGCTTGGGTTTTTTTCCAGAAGTGAGAGTTACATCACTTCCTTTCTAACTCTGTTTAGGTACCTACTGCAAAGCCTAGATCCATAGTTACTGAGTTCACTGCTGTTGACAGTAGCAGAGAGACACGTAATCATACAGGTAGTCATAATTTTCACTTGGAACCTATTTTATGGGAGACATACATTTTAGATAAATTTTGGAGGGTGGTGGGGGCGTTTTTGTTTGTGAAATGCCAAGGTATATTTTTATAAATCTTAGTGAACTTAAAGGATGGGCAGGAATGTAGGTTGGCAAGTAATTCCTCATTGCAAGGCATCTCCCCTCTCATCTGTCAGATTTTTGAAGTAAATGTTTGAACCAGAATACAGAATTTTTTCAAGTGTCTTCAACTTGATGAAATAGAAAAGACACTACAAAAACAGTGTATTGGGGAAATTGAGGGTACTCAATTTCCTCAGTTGTTTTATGCATAAAGGATCTTACCTGGATTTGTAGCTACTATCACCAATTTGCAAATCTGTAGACAGCAG
>NW_010226296.1:33605-77442 GCF_000690775.1 Eurypyga helias
AAAGAATCTCTCTTTTCCTGGAGAGTTCTAGAAGCTCATTAGGAATCAGGTTTTTTTTAACATAGAAGAGTTATTCTTAAATTTATGTTTAGCTTTGTGTTTCTTTGAAAGTCTGTATGATATGACAGAGCTCCCCATCATGAAACTATTATGTTTTTGAAACTGGTTGCAATATCTTCCTGAGATATTAATTTTCTGCTGGGGAAGGACCACAGGAAGAATGATGAATTTGGTATATATTAAAGAATCTTAAACAACATTTCAGAATCACAGAATGCTAGGGTTTGGAAGGGAACTTCGGAGACCCTCTAGTCCAACTCCCCTGCCAAAGCAGGTTCACCAAGAGCAGGTTGGACAGGAATGCAGGGATTTGGTTGGACAGGTGGCTTTTGAAAGTCTTCAGAGAAGGAGACTCCATCACCTCTCTGGGCAGCCTGTTCCAGTGCTCTGGCACACTTGGAGTAAATAATTTTTTTCTCATATTGAGATCAAATTTGTGCATTCCAGTTTCTGTCTGTTGTCCCTTGTCTTGTCACTGGCACCACGGAAAGGAATCTGGCCCCGTTCTCTTGCTGCCTGCCCCTTAGATACCTAAAAGCATTCATCAGATCCCTTCTAAGTCATGTCTTCTCCAGGCTAAAGAGACCCAGCCCTCAGCCTCTCCTGATAACAGAGGTGGCCCGTTTCCTTGATCATCTTCATAGCCCTCCTCTGGACTCTCTCCACTAGTTCCTATTGTTCTTGAACTGAGGAGCCCAGAGCTGGACTCAGCATTCCAGATGTGGCCTCACTAGGGCAGAGTAGAGGGGGAGGATAACCTTCCTCAGCCTGCTGGCCACGTTCTTTTTAATGCACCCCGAGATACCATTGACCTTCTTGGCCACAAGAGCACATTGCTGGCTCAATTGATTATTCTCATTACTCAATCTTTTTGTTATCAATATTTAATTATTTTAAATGCTGCTGTAGTATTGTGCTGGCCCATAGCTCAGTACTTTCAAATAGCTGGAAGAGTATGTGAAAGGGAAGAGGACTAGTCGGGTTTCTGAAATTCGTGCTAATCCACTAGTGAATCCTCAGTGAAGCCTGCTGGGATTTTATTCTTGCCACAATATTTATGTTATTATATAATATTATTATAGATATTTATAAATTGCAAACATTATTATTATATGTGTTATTATATGTTATTGTATAATTGTTCTTTCGGCAATATTTATAACGACACAACAGAAATGTTGGTTACATGCATCCTTTGGTACACTGGGAGTTACTTAACTGAAAAGAATAAGGGAACCCATTCACTGAGGCTTTTTTAGTCACTGGATATTCACAAATCAAATTCTTAAACTTCCTGAGAAATCGGAGCTAAGTCCTGTGAGCTTCTGCCAACTGATATGCAAACCTTATCCTAAGATTCCATCAGATACTTGTTAAAATTGTTTGTGGAGAGGCTTCCAATTATCAGTGCTTGGTGTCTTATGATTAAGATCTGGTTTGAGGTGTTTATGATTTTTATTTTTACTGGTGACAAGAATAACTTGCTGGCATATACTGCCTTTTGAAGTAAGACAATTTATGTTTTAGTGGAGAGATAAGGTACAGACTGAGCATGAACATGAGCTTGACTTTAAGGAGAAAAGGCTAGATTTCTCCTTTTTAAAAGATCAGTCATACACTAAACATTTTTTAAGTTCCTATGTTTTATTGAGGCTAGAACTTTGCAGCTTAACTGTGATTAAATCTTCTATCATAACTATGCAATTAAGTACAACCTTCTTGCAGAAAGAATGATAAATGGAACTGCATATTTGGAAACCTTACTTCTGTATGAGATGCTTATTGAAATTGGGGTGTCGTTTAAAAAGAACTAGGATGGCTTTTCCAAAGAACCGTCTGATATCTTGTCTCATCTTTTGATAATCTGTGACTATAGTAGTGACACAGTGGAAGTCAGTTATTTGCAATTCACCGTTTCAAAAAGCCTTTACAGTTTTTAAGGGAAATTTGAATACTAATGGAATTTCAGGCAAAATGCTTGTGAATTAGAAGCAGTGAAAATGAAAACGGGTTCTGTGACGATACCTCTGTTCTTAAATATATTAAGGTTTGTGAAACCAAAAGGTTTCCACAGGTGGTTCTGACTGTCTTGTTGACAGGACAACATCAGCAAAGATACTTAGGTAAGGGACTTTTTGGGAAGGTAGGGTGGGGAGTGTCCAGTCTTTTGGAGGTAGTATTTAAGCTGAAAAGATTCATCCATATCATTTATCATTGTTTGAACATGGAAAAAACATCTGGCTAAGCTGTTTATATTAATGAAAACTGTAAATGCAGTACTTTACAGACGTGAGAGAAAATAAAAGTGACCATGTTATGTTGTAGAAATAGATGAGATGGCTATGTTAAAGAAGTGTGGCAATCAATATGTTCAGGCAGATGAAGACTGTACAACTACTCTGAGGTGTTAGAAGGTATATGCTGAAAATATGTGGAATAGTGACTATTTTCAAAATAAATTAGCTGCTCCTGATGAACCTCTCTCATAGTAAGTGAACAAACAGATTTGACATGCAATACTGTTCTGTGTAAGATGTAACTTCTCTATTCAGTTCGTTAAAATACTACTGAAGCTAGAAGCATAGGGAGGATTCAACAGGCTAGAGTCTTCTGTGGATGTTGAGAACTTTTAGTCACTATGTAGTATGTTTTCATCATGAAGGCATGAATCCTCTACCTGAGTTACAAACCAGTTGCATGAGGTTAAGGAAGAAATCTTCCCAGGGAGAAGCTACCCCATACTTGTACATTAAAACATTTCCATCAACTTTCCTGCACTGGCTGTACCAATAACTGTATTAGTAGGTGAGAAGATTGCCTTTTTATTTCTTCTTCCTCAAATGCAGGCATCTCAAGAAGCTCTTACATGCAAAGAAAAAGGTGAAATGATCTAAAATCCTTAGAACTTAGCTCCAGGTTTATTACAGAAGGAAGGATTGGTGGATCATTCCAAACAAAGCCTTGAAGCAAGTTTTGGGTCTTGCCTCTGTCAGTTGAAGCAGTTTGAAGGTATGACTGTCAAAAAGCAGATTTACGTTGATGCTTTCAGTGAGACTATCTGAATTCATGTCTTATAATTTGTTAAACACAAAGATAACATATCAACACCACCTTTCTCCAGCCCCTCAGAAGGGAAAAAAAACCCACAGAGCAAAAGTGTAGTAAGTGGTTTTCAGCTTCATGGGAGAAAATGAACGAAAATTAGGAGGGGGAGCGTAAGGGAGATGTTCAAGTTATTGTGGTAAATATAATCTGTGAGCCAAAAGCACCTTTTTAGTGACACTGTGATGTCTGAAGGGAGCTTTTTGATCTCAAAGCCCTAAGCATAACTAGGTGGATAAGCACGATTTAATGAGTAAAGTTAGGTAAGAGGCTTGCCATGTCCTTAGCAATCTGAAGCAGAGCTCTGCACCAATCTATTAGTGACTTAACTAGACTTTACTACAGCTGTAATTTATTGTTTAATTAGAAAAATTGTCTTTAGGCTCTACATCAATAGAATGACCATTAGGGAAAGGCATTTCTCAAAGCTACCAAGCCCATTATATGGAAACTGCTCAAGAAAAATCTATTTCTGCCCTGCATAGTGTTAGTTCTATTTAACACAGCAATGCACAGTCTCAATTTAGAATTCTGTCCGAGTATCCTGCACAGGAGGCGCACTCTTTATTTTGCCTTCTATTCTTCCTGCCCCCATATATTGATTTACAATAAGTGATTCAGTATTTCATTTCTGGGACTCTTGGGTGTCTAGCAATAATAGTTTCCTTTTCTTATGTTTGATAAAGTTCCCACACTTTACCAAACTCAGAATGACATGCAGTGATTGACATATTAATGTTCACTTTCATGAAGAAAGCCAATATGTTAATAGATCTCTTTATAATACATGTTTAATAACCATCTCAGTCACTACAATTGAAATTGTTTACTGTGTCTGTGATAGACACGGACAGCCTCCCTCAAGCCCATGAGCTATATGCCAGAATCTTGTGTGGCTGGCATCAGCAGTGTATATTATATCAGAGGTTTGGGAATTTTTCTTGAGGGGAAGTTGTTAGTAGTTCTCTACAGCTTTTACTGTGAGGGTGAGGCATATAAGAGGATCTTAGCAGTCTCTGATGATGGCAGTCTTATGAGCCACGTTGGCTTGATTTTCCTTGCGTCTGACATTTCAGGTTATTTTTTGTTCCTGTACGGTCTTGGGGTGCCCTTGAAGCTATCCTTGAAATATTAGAGAACTGATTAAAAGCTGCATTTGGCCACCTATGGCCTTCTGAATTCCAACTGAGTTCATACGCTGTTAATAAATACCACTTTGAGACCTACAAGAATAAAAGTAGGAAGGTCTCCTACCATATGGAAGACACTAGCAAGTTCCCTTCAGGCTACCTGGGAAAACACAGAAATCGGTATCTGTACCAGACACGGAAGTAATACAAGTGTGATTTCTAATTGGATCACCTAATCAAACCTTCAAAGATCTCTTTTTTTAATTAGATGTAGATTTTTTAAAATGCTGCTGGTTGATAGAATGTACTATCTTAAGTAAATGGGTCAAAGGATTGAACAAAAGCTTCCATGGAGATTTTTTTTCCATGGTGATTCCAAGATGCTTTCCAAATTAGAGTCTTGAGTTGCAAGGAAAATAGGTTAAAGGTGACAAAATCTTGTACTGGTATATAGCTCTGCAGTCAATTCTGGACACCTTGTCCTAGGGACACTTGTAATCATTGACAACATAATCAGTGAAGCTGTAACTGGAACAGTGATTTTTCTGTAGTTGTCTTTGTTTAAATTTTCTGAAGACAGGAACAAGACAGACCTCAGTGCAGGCCTGCAGTGATCATGGACATACAGAAGAAGGAAGAAAGTGTTATTCTGGATGATCCAAAATAGATAATTTCAGAATTCTGAAGCAATCATGATTGAGCTCATTAGTATGAACTGTTCACCTCATTTTTCTTAATTAATGAAAAACAGGGGTTTATTCTGAATTTTGTTCTCTTTTGTGCATATTAAGTGCAGCCATGTGATGTGAAGAGAAAGATGATGTTTATTACTAGTTTTCAGTTAATAAAATAACAAAGGAGAAAGTGTGCATATACAGTGCATTAGGACTGCATTAGGTTGTGCTGTGGTTCATGAAATATGATGTGTTTAGTTAGAGCTTGGGCATTCGGTGAAACAGGCTTCTATCAGACCCTTGACAGTGAGTCATTACTGAAGAACAAATAAGCCTGTGAGAATGCAGGGGAAGGCTAGCTATGGATTCGTGGCCTGAAGATCATAACTGACAGTCTGATTATAAAGGACAAATGAAGAAATATGTATTGGGTTTGGCAAAAATGAACTTTGTGATCTGCTGCAGAAAGGGCTATGGAGGGTTTGTGGATAGTAATGATGGCAATAGCAACATAAAGCAACAAAGGTTGCATATTCCTAAATATTGCTATAATGGAACATTTTTCTGCTATATAGGTGGAATTTCTTCTCTTTTTTTTTTTAACAGGATGAGACTGAAAACTTTTATAATGTTTTGGGTGAATACATTATATAGAATACAAATGAATGAGAATGATTTAAGCACAGAAAAATCTGAGGCAGGGGAGGCAGAAATATTTATACTTGCATTTAATGAACCATATGATTGGAGACACAACTACAACTTTTCATATATGTCAAAAATATAGGCTAGGTCAAGTGAAAGAATTCATTGTTGGTAACTTATGGAGCATTAGCTCCCTAGAGAAAAGTAGACAGAGGTTTATTTATATTGCTGGGGGCAGGGGGAATCATGTATTCTGTATTTCTGCTCTCATTTCCTAAGAGAGTTTTGAAAGATCTTTCAACAGAAAATGTAGATAAACTAGTGATTGGATGTATCAAATTTTGATTTTGCTGGATAACACTGCGCTTCATCTAAATAACACATGAAAATTGACCATATTTATGTGGACCAGGTGAAAGGCTTTGTAATTAGATACAGGTTTAAAAATTTGTGTGATGCTCTTCGTTATTTTCATTCATAAGAGGCTAGTGAAAAATGGTAATAAAAAGTAACTATATGCTAACAGGCTGTAGAATTATACTTGGATCTGTATTAAATCCTGTAAGTTGGCAGAAAATGAATCTGTAACCAAAAAGGTTGTGCTCTTGGCAGCAGAGGACAGTTGCTGCAAATGTGAAGGGCTACAGCAGCAGAGGCCAGTCAGAACTCAACATGAATTTGTGATCTAGCAGCTCTCCTCTCAAGACTGTATTTAGAGTGGTCTTGGTGAGTACCGATTTCATGTTGTCACAAAAATGAGCAGATTACCATAAAACCTGAGGCATCAGAACTGCAGGATCTAACTCATCCAGAAGAAAGAAATGGGTTGTTGCTACCTGATGGCAGTGATATGTTGACATATTTTAGAAGTGTTGAAAATCTACTCGCATTTACAAAGAATCACGTGGAGTATTTAAATGCTACTAGTTTGTTTAGTTAATAAATTGATTGTAAGAATTTTAATTGCCAAGAACCCTAGCTTCATGATGCTCATTTCAAATGTTCTCCCTGATACTTTGAGAGACTTGAATTCATCATAGCCTCAATAAGTTTGTGAGTCATATTTGATATTCAGAATTGTAATTTGACCTTTCTTTTTGGATTTGTCTAGTTACCAATATTTCCATTGTAATATTTAATAGTTGGAAAATTTTATTGTGTTCATTATAATTCAGTTAGCAGTGAAATGTTAATTGAGTACTGCTAGTTTGTTTAGGTAATAGCTCTAGATTAATTTGAACATGTTTCTGATTGGAGGAAATTTTGTGTTAGATTGGTACACAAATTATTATAATGGTCTTATAACTGTTATTTATTCTATTGGTATTATACCAGCATGCTAAGATCTTAGTATATAGGATAGGAATGTGGTTAAGAATGCTTGCTGAGGGATCTGGGGAGTAACTGCTTCCATGGCTACTGAACTCTTTAATTTTTGATCTCAGTGTTGAGAGGAAATCTAGCCCTATATCTAAATTAGTGTCAATAGTGCAATTTAACAAAGTTATTCTAGTCTTTGGCTCATCACATTCACAATTCTATGTTTTTAGCAAAACATTTTTTAATTTTAAAAATGTTCTTGATTATATCCTTGTATATAGCTTGTATGTAAATGCACACAGTGATCTTTCCTAGATCACCATGCTTTACGTGTGGTGTTGTGAATAGCAACTAGAATTATCTGACGTTACAAAATTCTACTAGTATTCGTTGTCCTGTGTATTAATGGCTAATTACCAAACTATTCTAAATTTTTGTCCCAGGTCCAACATGTTTTAAGCATTGCATGCTCAGAGTATGCTAACTTTTTCAAGACTGAAAGCTTGAAGTTTGTTTGGTAAATACACGTTATACAGCTGTTCCCATCACTTTTAATGATTTGCAAAAATGCCTAAACATCTAAGTTCAGAAATCCCAACAAAGTCATTGCCCCTGACACGTAAGCTCTACATCTGGATACCAATGAGGGATAGAGACAAATTGCGAGTGTTGCAGACTTTACATATGTTATTCCACACCTTAGCTGTCTGCAGCTGCCGAGAGGAATGAATGTCACAGCAGTGTCCATGAAGCCATTTATAAGAAAGGGACCTACAGAATCTTAGCCAGCCTTATTGGTATTTGCAAGTTCGTGTGTCTAGATCTGGCTTTGTTACTCCTGTCACAGCCAATCTGAAATAGGCCAGGGCTGTGTGGGTGTAACGTGCCTGACAAAACAAAAAGTTTGCTTGTGATTTTGATCCATTTCTAATTATAATCCCATTTTCTGATGTGGTGCTGATTAGGCATGAGGCCCAATTTCATTAAAAGTTTTTTCCCATTAACACTACGATTGTGGATATTTTATCATAAATAATGAATTTTTTCTACCTAAAAAGCACACTAACAATACTCAAAATTGTGATAGTGATGTGCAGCTTTTGAGTAGTATTTGCAGGAAATTGTGTGTCTCTTGTGATGGTGAATCCTTCGTCCCTTGTTCAGCCTGTAAATGATAGTTAGACGTTATGGCTGAGTAAAGTTGGTTTGACTGAGGTGGAAGAGGCCTAAATTTCATTCCTAGAGAAGCTTTAATTTCTGGGAGAGTCCTTTAATAAATACAGTTCTGGGCAACATGATATTTTGTCGAGATCCCAGTTATATCCATGAGAGAAAGCTGAGATTTTTCTCCAAAATGGCAGCTCTTGAAGGTAATTATCTTTGTTAGTTCTTTTCTTCTGTCTTTTTACAATTACTTTATCTCCACGCACAGGAAGCTGGTACAAAAAACTGTAAAGATGTGTCAGGCATCTTTAAACCGGCCTCCCTCCAGTCTTAGTCTTGCGCTGTGCTTTGCACACTGGCTCTGGTAGGCTTGATCGGGCTTTGAGAATACTCAGCAAATGGAGTATTTGGCCCCCGAAGCATCATACGTTCAGCGGATGTGACTAGGCCTTCAGAAAGGAAAGTAATGTCCTTCAGAAAAGTTCTTCATTCCTTCTTCAGGAAAAGCTTCTTTTCTTAACCTTTTTATAGAAGAAGGGCCAGAGAAAGTAGAAGAATTAAATGGAAGCAAAGTAATATTTAAGAGAGTCCTAATATTATTTGTAAAGCGTAAGACAGTGTTGAGCAGAAGGCGTAACATAGAGAATGACTCTCATTATGGGCTAAGCAGAGGTCAGCAGGAGGAGAAAGAGAAATGATTGCAGAAATCTAACACTTTTATTAATGATTTCTAAGATATCAACCAGTTCTGCTTTGCAGAAGTTACACATGTTAGATTTGTAAAATTCATATGAAAAATCTGATAATTTTGTTTATTTTGTCTCCCCCATACCAGAATTTCTGATACTTTATCCCAAAGTTGCTAATGTAATAGAGATGACATTGTGGGCATCTACGGAATTCTTTATAGTTCCGGCAAGTGACAGTGCTGCAACTTGTTCGTACACAAGCGTATGTCCTTGGGCAGAGTGAATACATTAATCTGTCCCAGGAAAACTCAGTAAATAAAGAATCAAACCCCCAGTTAAATGCAAAGTTATGAAAATTAATTCTGACTTTTTTTTTTGTTAGACCTAGTTGCTGTTTTCATTGAAAACCATTTATTTGATTTTTTTCATAACTATTCAGATCATCAATTTATTCACAGCTACTGCATTTTTTTATGACTTTGTTCCATAGTTCCAAGCCCTTTGTAAATATGTCATCGCTCAGGTGCTTTCACTGTCAAATCTTCCTTGTCACTTCTTACCTCATTCAAAATTATGTTCTTTTTTCTGTTGATCGGAGAAGTGCAATACTAATTAAGAAACAACCGTCGGGGCTGTCAGGTTTTATTTTCTATATAGAAATAATAGGATGGTGTTTGTAGAGTTAGAGACAATAAAGGGAGTAGAAATCAGGACATTTTGTATGTATGCATGGGGTTTTTATGTATGTGTTTACTGCTACCAAAGTCATGTCCACTAATAAAATCATGGTGCTTGTATAAGATGCTTTTGTATTACCTGTGCATGACGTGGATACGTTAAGAAGACATGAAGTTATTTTATGCTAGTGTTAAGTCTGAGCTAGTAGGGCACTGACTGGTGGATTTGGAACATGATAGAGCTGCTGTTCAGCCTTATGTGTTCTTACTGCACATAGAGAAATGTTTCATACCTTTACATTAGAAGAGTCCCTCTTATTTTGAGGTGTGGGTCTCTGACCTGTCTTTCTTCCCCACTGTAACTCCACTTACTGCTCTCAGTGAGGTTGCCAGCACACATGGATGTTGATACCCCTGGACAGTCCCCCTGAAATGGCTTCTCACCCCCTGGAAAAAAGTCAGCAAGTCTGCCCTTTTGAAATTACAGCTTACCCTATATAATACTGCTTGTGCTGCTTATCAGGATACAAAAAAGAGAAAAGAAGAAATAGCTGGAGCAGAGGTTCGGGCACGGCTTCACCTCATATTTTCAGTGCTAGCAAGCTGCAGTGATCTGCTACAACAAGAACAGCTGTGCCTGTTTTCCACACTTCAGGGAATATTAATGCAGTCAGGCTTCTGATCTTCAGATCACAAACAGGGACTTGATTGGGAAAATAATGTAGCTAGCCTAGAGAAGGATGAAAAGTAGGGATCCTCAGGTTGATAGCGGTGAACGCAGAAGGATAAGAGCATTTTGTAGCCGTTTTATGTGCCAGTGTGGGAATTGTTAAAAGGGGAATGAATGTGTTCTACAGGAAAATTACTAGAAAGATTAACCAACTTCATTGAAAAAGGAGGCATGACTGGTAAATTCAGAATTTAAATTCAAGTATACCTTGTTTTCCTGTGTATTCATGCAAAAAGTAGCCTTTTTCCCCTGAGATTTTTATTCCTTGTTATATACAGACTTGTACTATTTCATTGATACTGATCTTTTGAGTGAAATGGATTATTCTTTAGGTAATCAGTAGCTGTTCCACATGCATGCTTTGCCATTAGACTTCTGTGTCTTCAAATCCTGACTTAGCTGAGTAAATATAGTATCTTCATCAAATGATTACAGCCATATTGTAGCCAGCAGTGCAAGGTGTTGCTGTGTGTACCCTGTATGTTTCCTTTAAAAAATCCTGAGCATTTACATGACAAAATAGAAAATTAATTCTAAGAACTACAGAAAAATTTGCAATATTAAAAGCTGGAAGACAAAAGACATTATTTGACAGTGAGTATTTTAAGTGCTTCTGTATCTTAGTCCTGCTGTAAGTCTAGTAGGCTGGAGATGAACAGCTAGAGATGAATACAGCCAAAAATGCTTATGCCAACCTCTGCTTGCAGATCATACCTATTATAAAAGAACACGGGGCTCAGCGGAAGGAAAGTTTCAAACTTGTAAGTGGGAAAGACCGAAGAAGTGAAAACTGTTTTTACAGAAGTAAATTTTATGTTTAGAATTAAGTCTAGTTAGACTTTGTGTTTGCTTAGTTTGATTTGCCTGGTGTGGTTTTTCTTTTGTCTTTTCCCTGCCACAGAGTCCCTAAGTTGGTTAGGGGCCTATATAAAGACTTGCTACTGTCTATTACAGTGATAGTTTGAAAGCAATGAATAGATGGATTCTGGTTTTACTTGTACAGTCACAAAATATGCAACCATATTAAGGGAACAGAGTAAATCCAGTGACAACTGATACATGTAATCTGTATGTTTATATTTAGGTGATTTATCATATATTCTTTAATTTGCCAATTCTATCTGTTCACAAAGAATAGCTAGATTTAGGTGATGAAAACCAGCAGCAATCGATTTAAAAAAAAAAAAAAAAACAACAAAAAAAAACCCAAAAAAACCCAGGACCTGGCATATTGCGGAATATTTTCAGAACAAAGTTAGTCCTGGAAGCTGTATTTGCTGTCTGGTGGAAACAGCATGACGAGGCTCCTGCTTGGGTTTTGTGCTGACATGACCAATGAAATGTAGTCAGTGAAGAAGGTCGTGAAAGGTTAGCGCTTTTATTTTTTGCTTCTGAGTCATGTCCAAAATTGGTTTGTGCATGTTATCTCACCTCTCGTTTTTGTAAGTAACTGTAGGCTGTTCTTCAAAAAAGCGGGGGAAGTGGCCGGTGTGTTTTGCTATGTATGCAGTGAGATGGCAAGGGTTTTTGAGAAGCCAGACTGTGTATGAGGAGCTTGAGGAGAGGTCGCGTGTCTGCTGTTGCTTTCCAATCTCCATGGTACAAAACAGTTGTATAAGAGGGAAAAATGAAGGCAAAGCAAAGGACCTGCTTTCCCTGCCACTTTGTCTCTCTTGCCCCTGCTTTCTTCTTTTTCTAGATGATTTTGAAGGATTCAGAGAGCAGCAGATTATGCGAGTCTAGGGATAGTCTAGCTCTGTGTTTGCAATTCCCAAAAATTGCAGTATTACCAAGATGTTTTGATCAGGGCTTTCTAAATGGTGTTTACTGTAGCTGATGATTCATTCACAGCTGTTTCAGTAACTGTTACTGTATCATTTGTACATTTCGTATACAACAGACAAATTAAGTTTGGCAGAGGCTCGTGCAGTAGGAGTTCAAGATTTGTAACTGATGCAGGAGCCCTGTTTCTGGTGAAACCATCAGGTAAGAAAGGCCTCTTTTGACTTTAAGGAATGTTTTTGGGTTTAACTTCTGCTGCTGTGGATCTGCCATACCTCCTATGAATGGGGCAGTGGCGAGAGGAGTCTCCCTTTCCTTTTCTTTCTTTCTTGTGACAGGAGGAATGGTTTGCTGTTCATCTTATACACAGTTGTCCTACTCGGTTTCCCGTATGCTGTAGTGCACACTCAGAACCTCCTCCTTGTGGGATCACAGCAAAGGCCAGCATATAAACACTGAGAGACATTTAGGGGAACCTGCGGGCAGGCCAGTAGGATTTTTACCACCCTTTTTTGATACTAGCAAATTGCACAACTCAAACTGTGATTTTGTATTGCAGCAGTTTGGAAAAACTCACAGATTGATATGCAGATGTTTACTGAAAATTTTAGAATAATAACATGGAATTTGTTAGTTTCTGAATTGCTGGGGTTTGTACAGAAGGCTCTGGCTCCATTTTTGCACACTATTATGTGTATTTTTATTCCAATTTAGGGACCAGGTCATGTCTGAATTTGCTGATATGAAGTCTTCTAATCTGTATTTGGGATTTCCCACTCTGTTGCGGGTTACCCATTCCACAAGCTGAGGTGAATCATACTCTTCTTGTGAGTCTATTAAGACTTTTTTGGAACTGGAAGGGGAACAAAATCACACAGGAGGTTCTGCAGAGTCATATGATAAGAAGAGGTCTTATTAGTTGTCTCACTCAGTTGCTTAGGGAAAAAGCTGCAGCACTTAATGGTTCAGAATTGAAGAGAGTGAAAGAAAAGGAAACCTTGACAAATGTGTTTTTTAAATGCAAATTATTATTTTTTAGCCTAATGGCAAGAATTACTGGGTTTTAGTTCTTAACCCACATATTATGCCTAATGGCAATATGCTCTAACATTAGTGATGGTGAATTATCCTTCTGATTTATTATTCATCAAATTAATCCCTTGGATATTTCTTTTAATTTCATTTACCTTACTTCTGGATTTAGTCTGTCTTTAGCCCGTTTGTGCAGGAGTTCTGCATACCTTTTAGCTATTTTTACAGCTTTCTCAGTAACAAAGGCTTATTTTTTGCTTTTCCAGTAAGGCCTTTGTATTAGTAGAGAACTTCCTCTTTAGAGGATACTTTTTAAGGGAGCTGACATGTTAAACACACAAACCTGCTACAGATACGTTTTTGAAAACATAAGAAATGGAAGTCCGTATTCACAAAAATGTTTGACTGTGGTTCTTTATGAAGTGGGTTTTTTATATTCTCATTTTTCCTGTGAGTGTTCTAGAAAATGCTTAAACATCAGAAATACCTAGAACTTGGTGCAAGCAGAGTAAGACTTTCAGTATGTGAAATACCTGATTATGGAACCATCAGGTTTTTTTGCTTTAGCACCTTCATGAGAAATTTTAGTAGTGATTCTCATTTATATCTGTACAATCAAGGCAAATATGGCTAGCCACGAGATTCTTGTCTGTAAAGCCCTCTTCTCCCTCTCTACTATTTAACACAGTTTAACAAAAATAGCCTTTCTCTGGATACTTTAATTTCCATTGCTAGTTGAAAAAACATGACTCCCAGGCCTTGCATGTTTATTTTAACTTCTGCCTATTTATTTATTTGTCCTAAGCTTTGAGCAAAGCAGTGCAGGGCTTCAATAAAAATAAAAAGAAAGTGAAGATGAAGGTGAACTTGTAAGGAATAGATGGGCTATCAGAGAACTTGAGGGTGTTCAACCTTTAAAGCTGTTCGGAATTTTGTGAATACTCTTAATGATTGGAGCATAGTTTCTTATTTACATTTCTGTGTGTGCTTATACGTGCCTGAAATGCTGTATTAGCTGTGATTTTTGAAGATGGCTTCAGCTAAAAATATTTGATGCTGTCAAAATGCAGCTGAGGAACAGAGGCTGATTTCACAGGACTTGATGTTTTCTAAGCAGAGGTTTCCAGTTTCTATAATATAGTTGGTCTTAGTTCTAGCAACACAGTCCGAACTGGTGCAAATATGTTTAGATGGCATATGTATGTGGGAAGTAGTTTTGTCAGAATGTCTCAAGCATGATTGTTCTAGAGATGTGTATGACAGCAGGTCACTATTTAGCCATCAGTACTCATGGTGAAGTATATTTTAGAGCATAGATTTAATTTGACTTGACACGTGGCAGAAGACATCTGTCATCTGTTGTTTTTGTCACTTCCCCCTACTTGTATATTTTTAAAATAATAGAAAAATAGGGGAAAAGGTATATTAAAATTTTTCTGACAAGAAAATGTTATTTTACCTTTTAGCCTTAATGCTAAAGCAGAACTTTATTTTTAAGTACTTTTTATTTATTTTTATAAATTATTAAAAATAATTGTCTCCCTTTTACAGCTCAGGCGTTGATTCATCTGATTCTGATTTGTGGAACTAATGCCAGTAATGCAGTTCTTTTCATTCCATCCAGCTGGCTAAAAGATTACCATTTTCTACACACTCTTTTTTTTATTGTTCTAGTAAAACAGTGCCGTTATTACATTTCTCCTGGTGTTAGAAGTAAAAGGACTGCATAGAAACTTTCAATTATCTGAGGATATTTCTCATTTGCAGATGAGGAAGTTCCTGACCTGAGTCAGAAGTTATCTGAATAGAAAGAGAGTTTCCTCTAACCTCTGCAGAAGTTGCAGTATGGAGGCGGGGGGAGAAAAACACACCACACTAACTCCAAAACCTATATAACACAGTATCGAAGTGCAGATAGAATCTTACCCACTTTATTGATGTCTCCTCTCATTAAACTGGGTCATGTTCAGAAACACGTATCTACGGATTTATCATAAATACTCTGTATTACATAGCTGAGGAGATGATAGTCGTGTCGTGTTTGCTCTGCATGTATTACAGTACTTCTGTATATAGCAACACATACAGTAGGAGAGAGCTAAGTTGTACACCACTTTACACTCTCTTTCTGCTACAAGGATGCCAAAAGATAAAATTAGAGACTCTCTTTCCTGGAAGAAAGTTTGCTTTGGTGGCATTAGACACAGGAGTAGGAGCTCTTTAGAGACTATACAGAAGAGAGGTTAGGTATCCTCCAGTGTCTGGAATGAGATACTCTAGGTTCAAGGACATGCATCCTTTGGGCTACAGGGCAGTTCTCTTGAGCCCCCATGGAAGCACTAAGGCAGAAGTTTACGTGTGCCCACTGGCCATAATTTTGTGGGCTACTCAGTCTATTTCATGCACTGAAGTTTCTTCATAATTTTCTGTTTTACAGACACCAATACTTTCTGGCAACTGTCAGGAAACCATATACCGTGTACTGTAGGGAAGGAGACTTCCCCCCACCCCTGCCCCTTCCTTGGCCAGTGCATAGGAGTCCAAGACAACATCCAGTTAAGGCAGTAACATCGTGGTTTAGGTTATAGAGCATCATCTTATGGGTATGACTGTAAAGCCTGAGTTCACATTTGAAGCTCAGAAGAGACAGAGTTCATTATGTAAGTAGCCCACATTGTTCATACGTATTGTATTAGTGCTGCTATGCTGACGTTTCAGCTCTGGAACTGATGCGGCCCCCAGGGTTTAAAGCAATATACCTTCTCCTAATTCAATTGTGTCTTATAAAAATATTTGCTCTAAGACAGTGCTTCCCACAGAGCCTGTGAGTAGAAGGGGGAGACCAAGGTTTTATGAAATATGTATTTATTTCCCTTCTCTCCTGATTCCCACAGAAGACAGACTAGGTCCCAGCTGTGGCAGAAAGGAAACCCTCCAAAACCAGAAAATACAGAAGACAAAGGGTGGGGCAGAGAAAGAAGCATTGTATCTGCTTTGGGTATTTTCAGATTTCATTCCTCTGAAGTCTGAAAATGGATGCTGGCAGGAAGTTTCTCTTTCTCCTTCATTTTTGAGTTTGTAGGCGGAGAAGGAACAGATGATGGACAGCAGCGGCTCAAATCCCCATACTAGCTGAGCTGTACAGCACAGTGCTGGGCACTCATCAGTGTTGACAGCAGCAGAGATGGGGGTGGACAATTTATTACTAACATAGCATGTATAGCACGAGGAGGATATAGTCCACCAAATGTGGGAGCTATTCCTGCTTTTTGAGAAGCTAGCTCTTTGCTTTTAATAGAAATTTGCTGTGCATTACCCAAGAGGTTTGTGTCTTCTGTGTTCAAGCCATCCTTGTACACTATTGTAGGAGAGTAATGTCTGCATTGCAAGGTGTTTAATTTCCTTGCATAATTAAAGCAGAAGGAAAATGAGTGCTGTTGTACAAACAGTGAATTCCTCAGTGATTGACTTCATGTTAAGTAGATTTGTATAGAAAATCATCTTTGTTATATGGAAACTAGATGGTTCCTATCTGCAGTGCCATCTGTCTAGATCAGCCATTCAGATCTAGCCCATGTCAGCAGAGGTGGCAGCTAAAATTTAATTTAGCTCTTGTCCTTTGCCTTACCTCTGCAGAATACTATCACCATTGCAGTTACTTGACATCTTTGTTGAGTATCTCGGAAAGGCCAAAGCACATTCTCTTGGATGATTGACTTCTGAGCCAGAGTTTATAGGCAAAGCAGGGTGAGAAATCTGGGTGGTTTTGCTCTCCTAGCTGAACCAACAAATAAATCAGCCTTTAACTGACAATTTACCATCTTTATGAGAAATACGCTGGGGGTGTTTTAAATGTAAAAAGACAAATGTACAACTCATCTGGAAACCATCAGAATACTGGAATAGATTACAAGCAAAGGTACATGGGGATGCTGTAATTAATTCTTATTAATATAAGACTATATTGAGCAGATTTTCAGAATAGTAATTGCCTAATAACTTGACTGAAAAAAAAAAAAACTGGCATATTGCAGAATTGAAGGGAAAGATGAGAGGCAGCACTGGAGTGAAGAAATAAGCCTCTGTGGTCTCATGGATTCAAGAGCAGAGAAATGTTTTTAGTTTGTGATGGCATGTAGGCCACTAGAGTTCTTGCACATGATGAGGGCTTTGCAGTAATGCATGTTAACACCTTGGTTTAATTTTTTACTAGTTCTGTTGAGATTCTTACTGTTTGGTCCCCAATATGTAACAGAAAAGGGCTTTCCTCCTGGTTTCATTTTCTTGACTGGAGATTTCTGGATTGGTTTGGAACCTTTATTTTCATGAGATGACCCACAGTTGCACACTCACTTCTGCTTATAAATGTTTTGGGGGTGTATTACGGTAGTAGTAACTACAAATGTACAGAACTTGGCCTCAAATGGGACACAAATGTGCCAGAAGAGGGGAGACTGTGATGCATCCAAACACAGTATTATTGCTAATTAGCCAATCATGTAAAAGGAGAAAACACTGTCAAAATGTGGACAGACAACCATGCTCAGAGGAGTGTGCTACTCCTTGAAGAACATAATTGGATGACTTCAGTATAGGGCACTGTTTGAGCAGATGGTCCCCATGAATTATTCCAATGAAGACTCAGTACAAAACTTCATTAGAAGGATCTCTTGCTGAAGAACCCCATGGGTGCCAAGTGAAGCAACTGCACCTGAAAGGCACTTATGTGCTTGTCTTCTGCCATTCATCTCTAGATGGAGGTGACTAGAATGACTAGTTCCAGTCAACGTTGATGATGATGTTGTTCAGAGTTTGTTGTTCAGGGTGGTGTAAAGCAATCAGATGAAGAGACTTGCATTGCCTCCATCTACTAGATTAAGAACAGAACACTGAACTGCAGACTGTCAAACACTAGCAGACTTGGAAGAATTTAAAACATCAATTGACAGATGGAGTAGGGCAATAAAATTTGAGACAACAATTTGTTTAAAAACTATTGCTTTTGGCCATGGGGGTAAATGCAGCTTACCAGGGTTATCTTTTTTGTCTTTCAAAATCCCCCAAAACTACTGCTGCTTGAAAAAATTACAATCATATGATGATTCCAGTATTTTATTGTGTCTGGCAAACTTTGTATTAGTTCTACTAGTGAGCTTTAACATATTGAAAGTAACATTCTTCAGATCAGAAGGGCATGAGTCATGTTTCAGGATGATACATTTCACTTAGATACCATTGGGATTTAAATGTCAGGCTTGTCTTTAATTTTCTCTTCCATATATTTGGAAGGCTTTTGGGCATTGATTTTTATGCACAAGCCCTGAACAATAAGCTGGCTGCTAGAAACTGACTATTCCTATTGTTCTTGTTCACTGACCACCAAGCTCTCAGTATGTCATAGGTCTAGGTACAGATTAGAGTTTGATTACATTGATTTAATTTTTTCAGTTTTCTGTCCTTAGTCTGCATTGTTTACATCAGCTGAACTGGCAAACTACTAACAGTAAAAATAGGAAGTTGACTGTGTAAACAAAACTCTGCAGCAATTCCAATGGATCCCAATATTGGCAGTTTACTGTTATCTCAAAGGTAACATGAGGAACAAAAGAAAAAGTAAAAAGAAGAGAAAGAATAGAAAGTTTGGGTCATTCGTTAGTAAAAGTGATACATTCATAACAACAGAGTTTAGTGCAGAATAGTATAGACTTGCCTTTTGAACTTAGACCTTCTCTCCCCTGCATCCTGTTTCTTTGTCTAGGATGATAATTAACCGTATGCTAGGACAGAACAAGGCATGTATTGTAAAAAGAAAAAAAAATCCATGAATATGCATAATATGAGTACACCATTTGTCATTTGTTCCTTTTTTTTTTATTTCTTCTGTGAGCTGTGTTCTAAAATATAATATGAAATGCTTCCAGTCATAATGAAACAAATTAATCGTAACTTTTGAATTTAACTATTCAGAGAACACATACAATCTTTTCTCCTAATCTGGGTCAAGGGCTTATTGCAGAACATCCTAGAGACTGCATAGCCATTTGGCTGGACATCCTAATGTTTGTAGGTAATTATTTTGGCCTGTACAAAGGAGGTAGCAGTAAGGGATCTGTGAATGGAAGGAGAACAGTTCCTTCTAGATTTTTAATACCACGCTGTGATTTTTGGTTTTGTTGTCCTTCGATAGCTGTTTGTTGTGTGTTGATACGGCAAGTGAGCATATTTGGCCAGCAATCTGACTCTCCTACATCTCTCTACTAGGACAAGAAGTGATAATTTTGAGATATTTGTCCATTGATAAACTGCATTCTTTGGGTTTTTACCTCTGCATGTTCTGGAGGAGTGATAGATCTTCTAAGTTTGAAGTCTATAGAATTTAGTTCAAGGTTGTGTGGAAAAACCTGACATGAAACCCATGTATCCTAGGAGGATTGTATCATTGACACAATCCTCCTTTTGCTCTGCTTAGTGTGAACTAGTAGTGTCTCTACTAGTGTTAGTCTAATTGCATTGTGATAAGCTCTTGAGCTACCAAAACATTTTAGGTGAGAGTTATTTCAAAGATTTAAACAAGATTTAGGCATACAACATCTTATTCACCATAAGCACCAAATACTTGCTTAGTTTTCAGTGAACTAGTTTCCTGTGCTAGGTGCTCATAGATCGTAGCTGCATGGCTTACTTGCAGTCTGAAAGACGGAAGACTGAAGTCTTGGGAGGTTCAAACAAGTGTTCTTAATGATACCTTCCAAACAGTACGCATTCTATAAAAATAGCAAGCTTGCAGATCACAAGGAAAATAGTATCTATAGATGGATTTCCTTGGAACTGTTTCTTGTGATTATGATGCAGAAAGACAATTGCTTCTCTGGTGTTACATAATCTTGAAAACCAGATTTTTTTTTAACAAAATTACGTCTCACGTATTTTACCTTTCTTCGGCAAGTAGTTCCATTGTACAGTACTTAGGAGGAAAGCAAGTCCATCTTGGATTGACAACACAAGAACAAGTTAAAAATTATAGATTATCTTTAGGACTTGTGTAATAAAGCTGCGCATTAGAGAAGCAAAGCTGACTGATCAAAAAAGTTAGAATTGCATCTTCCTTCTTAAATATACCTGAAGTGTCAGCATTGTGAATTCATTCCTTCCACAGCGTACAGAGTGGTAGTTTTCCGTGTCAAAGTAAATCCTAAAAGCCAGGCTTGAAGGAGTCCCTGTTTGGATGTGTATTTGTGCCTAGCTGCTTGGAAGATTGCTGCAGCACGCCTAACCTGTTGTGACAGGGGAAAGCTAACGTGGCATGCGTTATTTGCCTTGATAGTGTGATAAGTTTTTCTCCTTTTATAAAATGCAAAGCTGAAGAACCATGAAAAATAACCTGCCACTGAAAACATTTTTATGGGCAGAGAAGACTTGCATCTCACATTGTTATTGCCCAAGATGACCACATTTAAGACGTCTTAAAGAAAGTAATTCCAACAACTGAGCTGTAGAATAGTTCAGGTATTTGCAGATGTTGAGCAGCAAGAACACAGTGTAAGATCACAGAATGGCACAGAAATTCAATCAGTTAAGGTTAGCTAAAATCAAATGTATTTACTGTAAGATGTAACAGAAAAAAAAACCCACAATATAAAATATGTTAAAGGAGAACTATACTGAAATATGACATTTTGCTAAGATTACATATTTTTTCTCTCCTTTGTGACCTGTGAAGGCAAGTACATTCTAGTTTATACTCATTCGTTACTATCTTGTCACAGTCATTTCCTTAGACCTAGTAAGATACTGTTTTGTTTATGTGTATGTGGTTCATTATCTGTTTATTTCAGTCTTCTGCTCTTCAGACATTTCATAAAATAAGAAATAATTCTATACACTGACACCACAAACTCCAGCAGTATGTATCTTAGAAGTTTTCAGTCCAGCAAAATTTAGGTTTGAAAGTAAGAGAAAACAAGCGTTGTGCCTGTTCATTGGTGATTTAAACAGTAGTTTGAGCTGTTAATTAGGTCTGAGTTGCTCAAAGCCAAATGCAGTAGAAGGGTGATGTGACTAGAACTGACTTTACATTTAGCGTGTGTGTGCAAAATAAGTATCTTAGTTGGAAAATGAAACTCAAGCTCTGTAGTAAGCAGTGTTCCCTTTCAATGGGTGATAATGCAAACACGGAATTCGGTGATAAACACAGAAAGCCCAAAAATGCACAGGTGTGGTTAATCTCCTCTTCTGCCTCCTTAACATAACTCGGAATGTTGTATCAGCTTAATACTACTCTTTTCCACTCAGTTGCTGTCCTCATTTATAACAATACTGACTTTAGCCCCGTTATTTTCACAAGTTTCTTTGACTGCACCCTATGCTTTCAGCAAAGTGGCTCAAATTAGGTGTGGTTTCAAATTAAATAGTGAAATAACCATGATTAAAAGCTTAAGTTGATTACAGAACAAGTTTGCAATTGTAATGCTTCTGATGTCATCTCCCATATGATTCAGGTGACTAAAATAAAAAAATAGAGAAGAGTCAAATATTGACATTACCAGGCCAAAGTTTATTTTAGATGACCAAATCTGTCAGGTGTTATGATCACGGTGACTGCGTGTGTTGTCAGCCTTAGACTGTTAAGTCTATCAGAAAATTGTGAAACAGTTGGAAAGCTTTGAATGGTCCACTCCCAATTCTTACACAGCTACTTTGTGAATTTGATATCCTGGGAAGCAGTGCAATAGGAAAGGTTAATAGACTGTAATTCATAATAATTTGGAATTAACATTCAGAATCATCACCACTTTCATGCCATACAGTTAAGAGATTTTTTTTTGTTGGGTTTTTTTTGGTTTGTTTTTTTTTTTTTCTTACACCCTTTTCCTGGAAATACACTTCAGTCTAATTAGTGGAAAGCCATACACTCATTCTTTTAGTTGGAGGAACAAAAGTAATTGTCAAAGATGAAAGCTAACAACATTTCCATTTTACATGGGGACTGGCTCTGAAAGACCATTTACTCTTCCTACTCCTTACAGCACATGTCCTTGCCTCCCTTCTTATGTTGATATCTGAGTTCATTGTATGTCACAGTGCTTGACTTCACTGAAGGATGGCATAGACTCAGGCTTCTGCTTTTCTGGATTCAGGTCGCCAGAAAGTCTAGTAAACGTATTTTCACTGGGTGTGATTTTGCAACAAAATGCTAAATTAATGCAAGTGCTGTATTCTAGTGGGATGATAGTTATTATTGTTTTGTGTACTTCAGGAGAAAAATTAATTTGGAACAGGCTAGCACCAAAACACAGCTGCATTGCCTACAGTTGTTTAATGACAGCTCACTGGCATTGTCTGAGGATTACAGCAGGCATCACTGCATCACTGTGGCAGGTACTTGCTGCAGCTGATAGCAGAAAGTGTGGACAGTGCTGTGAGAAAATGAAAACATGATTGCCAGCTTTCACTGAGCTCATTTGTAATCTTTTGACTGTCAGGCATGTTTTAATGTCTTGCTCTGATTTCACACAGGAAGCAGCTGGGCACCTCAATGTTTCGTAGCTTTCTGTGAAATTTGGACGAAGACAAACAGTGTCCGTTGAAATGAAGTTATGGTACCTTGTGTACTGGCAGCTCTCTAAGTGTTTGTTCCTGCAAAATTATGAACCCTGATTCAGCAAAGGGTCTCTGCCCTGCGTTCATCAGCAATGCAGCACTGCCTGCTGAAACTGAACACAAAGCATGCAGAATTCATAAACTCATGTCTAGCCGGATGCAGTGGATTTGCAAGAACATCTACAGCTCTGATAAGCTATTTGGTTGGGACTTGGATATCTAAGTTCTGTGGATGATAGTGGTTTTTAAAAGCTTTCCCCAATTTCATCGCTATAGCTGATCTGTAACATTCCTGTTCTTTTTATCTGGTAGACAATTGATAAAAGTGAAATCAGAATTAATTGGGTGTTTTGCTTTAAAAGTAACTCCTGAATTTTCAGAGTGGAATTTAGACATTAAGCCCATTGATTCTTATACACACTAATGGTGACTGTGGTGGTGATATTCCTGATTAATTTAATTCTAATTTATTAATTAGTAGTGGGAAACGGTATTTGGCTCAGGAAATCTCTTGAGTTGAAAATAGTTGGGTGTGGAGAGCATTGAAGGTGTTTTGGCCTATGTCTACTTTTGAGACTGGCTTGACCCAGCATAATCACTTTCATTTTGTAATAAACCGAAATGTTGTAAGGCTGTTTGATCTGGGATTCCAGATGAGTTGGTAAGCATTAAAGGCGGTTAATGTGGTAATACTTTCTAATAGAGCAGTGCATGGGGTCTATATCAGGCCCACGATACAAAAAGGACATGCAACTGGAGCTGATATCAAACTCTTTGTAATGCTGGCCCTTGACTGACATATTGAATGGAAAAGGATAGTGTGTTCAGGTTCACTAATACTCTGTTTCATGTGCTGTAACAGCAGAATTTGCCTGTCTAGTTTTAGCTTCATAAAGGTGATCACTCGATCCCAAACTGAAAAGTTGTAAAGACTTAACTTTAATACCATTTAAATCTCAAAGAGAGGAGCAGAATTATGCCTCCATTGGTAAGATATCATTTCATCATTTACAGCAGTATTCTGTGTTTATAGTCTCCCATGGTTGAAGTTTCTTCCTGTAAATTCTGGAAGTGGGCCAGTTTGCTGTGTATTTTAAGATCTGGCTTTTCTCATTGGCATGCTTACCAGAAGAAGCAGCAAAAGGTAACTTTGTCAGCAGTCAGGTATTTGCTTGAGAAATCTTGGTGCAAAGTTCCACTCACAGCATTATCTTTCGGAAGACATGGTTTATTACTTACGTATTATCAGTATTGTGATTAGAACCTTGCCATTATTTCTTCTTGTCTGCTGTGTTCTGTGGAACTGTCAGACCCCTAGATTAGAAAAGCCTATTTTGGCTAGAATCCTCCTGTTAATCTCCTTTTGCGACTTGTTGTATTGTTTCTCTTAATGATGATAACGGAATTTATTGTTTGAGATCAGAAAACTTAATTTAAGCTTACATCTTCCTTGTTAAATTTATATTAAAAATCATTCCCTCCTTAAGGAAATGTATGCATAAAGTCATAAACATGAAAGCAATTAAAATAATTGTGGAAGTGGCCATTATCAGTAGATGACACAAGCTCTGTGCTTTGGCGTTACATGTGCAGAATTCCATTTTGGGTCTCATTTTGTCAAGGCAGAGATTTGCATTTTAATGGGGAAAGCATGAAACACAGGCCCTGTAACTGTTGGATTGTTGTTTAACAAAGGGGCGTTGTTCAGAGCATAGTGTGTTTTGGAGAGAGCCAGTGGTAAAGTAGCACAGGGTAGCTCTGTGCTTTCTGTCACTGCAGATTAGTGTATGTGTGCTTGACATGTACATGCCCATCAAGCTTTAGTGTTTTCTTCCACTGTGTGCTTTAGCAAAGCTGAATCGGACTATGGTGTGTTTAATAGAAATTGCTTCACTCCATGATAGAAGCGGAAAATGCAGCTTCCATTGAGTATCAAAGTGGGCATAGAGACAGCTAGAGTGTTCTGCAGAAAGGCACCCTGGGAGCTACAATTTCATCTCTCTCAACCTTAAAATGGGTGAATAACTTAATTCCCACTTCTTCTTTTAACAGTCCCCTAATTCTTCGCCATAGGCCTCAGTCTTGGTTGTCTGTCTACCCATACCTGGACTTTACTCTTCTTTAGACTGTAAGATTTTTAGAAAAATGACACAGTTCCATTTTAGGGAAATGAGGCAAACTTCATCCTACATGCTTTTGCATACATTTGCATGACTATGAGAATGCTGTGCTAGTCTTCTGGTGACGAAAGCATCTTGTCATTGTGTTTTGGACTGTACTGCATATAAGCCTCCAGTGAGCTGATCTAAATGTTTCTTTGCAGGAGTGGTAATCTCATGCGAATCTCTGGTTACTTCACGTTGGTTTTGAACTTCTAAGCGGCCTTAATTGTAGACAGAGCAAGAGCATAGTACTGTCTGCTTTATATCACGTGGAACATAATATTAGCAGTTTCTTTCAATGCTGAGAGAAAAAGATTATTGCTACTCTTACTTTAACTAGGATGCCACTTTTCCTCCCAGTACATTGAATTAATATTTTGTGAAGACTTGGAGTGTGTGATATAGCTTAATACCTAGCCTGCATGCAAAGCAAGTCTGAGATCAGAAAATAATGTGTACAGAGCTTTGAAATCACTTCTGTTAGTCAAAACCTGTAAAAACTAAACACAAGGCATGTGCTTAACTGCAGCTCTGAGACAACCTGGCCCCAGGAAGATACACGCACTGATCTTTCATGGAGCCTTTGCATTTGTTTCTCCTTGTTTTCCCTCATATAAAAAGTGATTCAGAATAAAAGTGCAATCTTGCTGGCAATGTAAATGTTACTCCACTGTGTCAGAAGTCTCTGTTTGGGTGCGTACCAGGGGAATTAACGTAACCAGTCCAGAAAATAATAATAATGCACTGGGACAGGGGGTGATGAAGCTGCTTGGAGAAGTTACATTATGCATCGTAGTATAAAACTGGTTAAAATATCACACTGGACAGTATCAGTAATTGTGAATATAGTCCATTAAATCCTTTGAATAATAATTGGACCTCTAGTCAAGAGGTACAGAACTGAACAAGTATATCGGTGTTCTCAGTTTAATATAAGCTTCAGACTGTCATAAGGCAGCTCCTCAGCTGACATAAATTGATTTCATGACTCCAAATCGCTATCTGAGGATCTGCCCCACAGAATATAATACAGTCAATGGTTATGTGCTCAGTCACAAATATTCATCATCTTTAAGCCATAATTGTTGCTTAGAGCTTTCTATTTTAGGTTATTATGACTCCTTACTCTATTATCTTCTGGCATCCAGTGTAAGACTCTAGCAATAGTAAAGTTGCATTTGGACCTTTTATCTTTATTCAATGAAAATTCTGATATTTCTTCTCTTTTTAAAAAATGTTTTATTACAATTTCATTATTGTTTCACAGTGCTAAGTGAGGTTGGATTTTAAGGGGTGAAAGCAAAGGTACAACAGAGACATAATGCAAATACGTCAAATGCCACAATATAAATACAAAAAGTAACTTGTGTGATTGGTTTTGGAAGGAGAGCAAACTTTGTACTTAGTGTGAGCTGAGCTTCATATTTTGTTGTGTTCTACTACACTTTCTAATGTCATCACCTTCTTGATAATCTCTAAGAATCCTACCAACACTTTTAGGGAAACACAGCCCAGCCTTGTCCTGAATTCCCACCTGGCACGCAGTTCCTGCTAATGGCAGTGGTGGTGTGCCTGAGTGCACAGAACACAGTGCCTCTTGGCCCTCCACTTCTGGGCAATAAATGGTTTTCCAGTCAACCTACAGGCTCATTCTCTTCTACAGCCTTAGACATTTGTGGCAGATATATGACCTCCAGAATAAAAGTTTCTTAGGAGACAGCATCTGAAAAATAGATGAAGGTTATATTTACGTTACAGGGCAGATACCTTGCAGTGTGTCCCTCAGTCTGGATTCCTTGGCAGGGTCTCTGGAAGGCCCCTCGGTGGGAAATGTGGACACGTATGTGGGAAGTGACCAGTTGTGCTTTCCAGAAGGTCCCTTCTGTGGTTATTGACAATGGTCTAGACAGATGAGAAGAACTCCTTTTCAGAACAAAAGTGCCCTGTAGAACAGCAATCCTGAAACAATTCCCTGTATAAGCTTGTACTGTGTGCTTCCTATGTTTTAGCTATTCTAAGTTACTTTTGTGTGTCTTTATTAGCTAGATTATTTTTAACACTGGTCAGGCCAGGGGTTTCATGCCTTTATTCACTGTCAGGAGGCCTTTATCTTGCAAGAATTTGCACTGTAAGATAGAGGAATATAATGCTATCTAATGAAAATAAGGCTGTTGGAGATGTTTCTTACAGTAAACATACTGGTTTTTCAACCTTGCACTAATATTATGACCCAGGTGATTGCTAAATTAATTTTCTTTTCATGTTACTTAAATTGTCATTTTTATTTAAGGTCCTCCTGTTGTTATTTCCTCCTAAATTGTCTACAAAATCCAAGACCTGATGCTGTAAGACAAATATTGAATTCCTGCTAGTATTCCTATTAACTTATTTGGTACATTTCCACTCATGGATGCTTAGGGAATCTAGAATAATTCAGCTGAGGTGGGGGAAATTAGTATGGTTTACAACTAACAACTGAAAAATAAGAATCAGGCCTGTAACTGCAGATTTTGGAGAAATTTCTGGGGAAATTTGAAAGATGCTTTTTAAGGAGATCAAATTGTAATGGATTTGAGTTCTGATGGAAACAGCAGAACGGGTTCATACATCACCACATAGCGGAGAGCGTTGACGTGTTCTAAGTGGATTTGTGCACTTACTACAGCAAAATACATCTGGCACAATTAGCTCCCTGTAAGTCAAAATGACATTCTGAGCATGTTCTTGAGTTTTGTCACATGCTATTAAAATGTGGGGGTGGGGGGAGGTGGTGTTCAGTTTTTGTGTGGGACTTCAGTGCTGGGAACAGAGCTACATCAAGCTGCAAACCCCACTTTGAACAGGGAGCCTGGTTTCTTTCTTGCCAATCTCTTTTCTGCATTGCTATAAAATCTACCGAGGAGAAGAGGGAGAGCATCTGCAGCGCCAGAAAACAAAAATAACAGGTCATTTTAACTATAATGAACATGTAGTTAAATAGAGCACTATTTTACAAAAAGTTGGCTATTGCCCCAGACAGATCATTTTTGAGTCTGAAACACAGAGGAGTTGTAACTAAGCAACAGATCAGCTGGTGGGACTTGGATCACCTAAGGAGGCCAAAGGAAGAGTCCCCAGGTGAAGAGAATGGGGATTATACAACAAAAGTATAATAGGGAGGGTTGGAGAGGAGAAGAAAAGGAAACATTGCTTTGAAAGGGGAAAACTGGTTCCCTTAAGAAAAGCTGTGTTTTGAACCTCTGACCTAGTCCCAAGGAGTGCTGAAATATGGCAATGAATTTCAAGTGTAATAGAGCATGTGAGCATCTGTTTTTTCACAGGTATCTTATTTTTTTATGCTACTGCTTTAGGTAGACTCTAGATTCTTAGAGACTGTATTAGCTTTAACTTGTCTCCTTATGAACAACATCGGAGCTCTTGACAAATTAATGCCTAAGGAATCATGTGGTCTCAGGAGCCAACACTACTCCTTGTAGCCCTTGTACTGGAGTCTTGGGAAGGTCATAGTAACCAGGCTCTACCCAGCAGGAGTTCTAGAGAAAGGAACTGGAGTTTTCACAGAGGTCCAAGAAAATTGAAACCGAACAGCCTAAGCATTATAGGACGCCAAAGCAGAGATGTGGCTGTTCATCAGGCAGGATATAATCTGGACAACGTAGCACCTGGTGCAAATAGCGAAGAGCTTTCTGAGAAGGAACAAGATTTTTATTTTTTTTAGTACCACACATTTCAGCTTCAGCTTTTGTTTTATCATCTCAGAATACAAGAGGAGTAGATAAATGTCTGTATGTGCCAGAACCTTTTTCTAGAGATCTGCTATAATAAAAATGCAGCAAGATGCTCTCTACACTGTGAGTTGAGTAGAAGATAACATGCTTTTCATCCCCACTGTAGAAATTGTCCAGTGCTAGTTGTTGGGTTTTGAGGAGGAAGTTTAAGCAGTGGTGCTTGTGGTTGAGAGGATGTAAAAATGGCATCGGTGCTATGAGAGCCACTGAAGCCAGTGCAGAACTTGTTCACCTCAGTGGGTGTTGAGTCATGGCTTGTATACTCCTCCTCTGCCTTGGTAGGAAGTTGCCCCCCCTGCATCTCTACCACTGTTCATTCTGTTGGTCAGGGAGGGTCAGCTGCTCTCCTTCCTTTGCCTGCACAGTATTGCTCCTCTGCAGTAGTACAGTCAGCATGTCAGGGTGGTTCTTCTACTGCTCGCTTACTGGAGCTCTCAGAGGATCTTCTCATTCCTCTTGTTTCCAGTTACTTCACAAGACTCACTGCAATTATTTCCACATACTCTCAATTTCTTTTTTTCTTTGTGAACCTCACAAAAGACACAAAAAACTTTGTCTTCAGATGTGTCTGCATGTAAAGACTGGAGATGTTTTTTCGGGTCCACTGATGTTTAAGGAATTGTGGCATTTGTGGAGTACTGCTTGTAATGTAACAACTGTTTACCTTCAGCCACAGATAAGTGGTTCCATAAGTATTGCATGAGTGTATGCATACAGAACCCTCATTTCATATTAACATCATCAACTTATTTGCTAAATTTGAGTTATAAGATTTCTCTCTTCTGTCTGAAGAGGAGGCATAATAATCTGACTGTTCTGTTGAAAAGCACTGTAGCTTGATTTCATGTTATTTTCTCTTTCTTTATTGCTTGCTTTCTTTCTCTCCTCTGTCTCTCACTTTGTCTCTTTTTGGTGGCTATACCTAATTTTGTGATATGTTCTTTGGAGGTTTGGGGGAGGCTTTGGTTTGGGGTTTTTTTGGGGTGGGTTTTGGGTTTGGGTTTTTTTAATGCCTTTCAAGTGTTGAATTCTGCACTTAAACATTGCAACAGCTGATACCAATGACACCTTTACTACTGTAAATAGAAGAAAATAGGAGAGATCATCGAAACTGTCATAAACATGAGTGCAACAGCCTGCAACCACCCAAAGGAATGGAGCATTAACAAGTTACACAATGAACACTTAACTGCAGGAATGACTAAGCATCAAAGCCATGTATTTATGATATCTGTTTCTGTGTGGGTTTTGCTGCTTGCTATTTCAGCGTGATTTAGTTAGAGCCTGGTGCTTTACATTATGAATTCGTGAGTCAGGCCCCAAGATCCTTGTTCCCTTGTTCGTCTGCGAATCTCTAGCTCTCTCTTCTGTCAGTCTATCCTGCCTACCTAGGTGCTGAAATAGAGATAGGCTGGAAATCTGGCAAAATTGGAAGTTTGATATTAATCTATCATGTGACTTCCTGTTTTTCAGGAATGCTTGGTTATTTTTAACCAGTTTGTTAAAGCTAGGTAGTTGGTCTTGTTTGTCCCCCCTGCCACTTAGGTATGTTGTTACTTTTTTGTTGTTGGGTTCCTCAGCACTCAACAATGCAACAGTTCATCCAGTGCTCATGGGAAAATGAACCTTTTAAGCACTTTAGGCAGGAACGGAAATTCCTATATGAATACACTTGGGCTATGCTGGTTTTATATTCTTTAAATTGTAATTCCCCTACAGAAGCATTGTCTCTTCCTTACAGTGTCTGCTAAAGCTTTTGAATTTAAAAATACATTGAATTTTAAGGCTTCTTACTCACCCCTTCCACCTCAACCAGCAAAGTTGTATTTCTCAATGTTCCACAATGCCTGCTGTGATGATAAATAACCTCTTCAGTATTAGAGATTATTTAAAAATCGTTTCCACACCCCACAATAAATCTGATTTCTAAACTTCCTCATCATCAGACGCTGCTGTATGAAGTTACATGTACTGTGAGTTTGTTCAGTGAAATGTGAATATCAAAGATTTGTCCATCATGCATGTCAGAGTTTATACGCATTATTAGATTTCCACAGAAGAGAATCTGCACTGTGTCAGAGAAATAAAAAGACAGGGCAAGACACTCAGCAGTCAGCTGAAAAACAATACCAGGGTGCTGTGGGCAACAGTTTATACAGTGCCATCTCTATCTTGCTTTTTTTATTCCTGCCTGCCAGGGTAACCACATTTAATAGGAGGTCAGCTGTGACAAGTGACCTTGAAGTGATAGTTGGTAGCAGGTAGTCCATTTGTCTGGAGCTCTCTTCCACAGACCCATTTTTATAGGTGCATTTTATAGACCTTTAGATTCAGACATTCTTCCTACACTGCTACACGTATTTAGACAAAAAATGGGCTTTGGCATTTCATGTAAAGTATTATAGTCCCTTTGAGATGGCATACGTTTTACTGCACATGAAGATCTGCTCCACGAGTGTTATCCTGCCTGAACGTTACAGTGAAGAGTGTGCAGCATGGCTGGCAGAGGCCCTGGGTAAAGAATAAAATGGTCCTCCTTTTGTACCTGGCTGCTACTGTTCTTCCCCCCTCCCGCTGGGGTCATTCCAGCTCCTGAGCTCTTGTAAAGTTACCCAGTCTTTACACTCAGTAGCTACTTTCTGTGGGGTGGTGGGGGGAGAGGAAGAAGGAAGAGAATGATCTGGTTAAAAATTGCTATATGTCCTGTTAGAGAAAAGCAAAAAGTCTCTTAAAAACTAAAGTGAAAAGGTAGAACCCAATTGCTTAGTAACTTCAATTTCTCTGCTTGCTTATATTGCTTTTCTGTTATGTGGGGTGTATTATTGATAGTAGTGGCTAAAAGGTATCTCAGAGAGAGAAGGGAGCAGGAAAAAAACAATCCGCTAATATATTGCATCCCAGGTTCATTAGCATCTTGTTTTACCCTAATGCAGCAGGTATGTCTGCCAAATGCAAAACTTGGCCCACTGCTCTAAATCATAAAGCTGAGACACTATGCTTATGGATCCAGACTGTGAATTAGCAAAATGTGACAGCAAAGGTAATTGCAGTAGACTAACACTACTGGTATTAAATAAGAATGTGATGCTGTATGAAGCCACACGCTGTCAGACGCAAGTTGCTCTCTCTTTTTTCTCTCTTGCTTTACAGTCTCTCTCTGCCTCGGCTTTTATTTTGTTCTTCGCTCCTTCTTTCTGGTCTTGAGAACTGAAAGGGCTCACTGAAAAGGTAATATTTGAGATACATATTCATATCAAGTTCTAATCTAGTTGCAGCTGCCTTTAAAATGACTGTCAAATACATTTTTAGTGAGCTGTGCTTGCTAAGCATTTTCTAATACTGGTGTCATTGGCATAAAAGAAAGCTGATTACCCAAGTTTGATTGGTTTTCCCCCCCCTTAAATGGAGAAGAAAAAATATTACAGACTTTTTTTTTTAATAGAAATCGCGTAGATCAGTGTCTTAAAGTTATAATTTGTCTCTACAAATGTCTTTGTCTCTCTTGCCCTCCTGAAGCAGAAGTAGGCCTCAACACGTGCCATGCAATTGGAAGAAATTTTTATGACTTTTAGCAGGTACCTGGTTGCTTCCTGCTACCAGCAACTAATTGTATTCCAGTCATCAGGCAGGGAATGTATTACTTTCAAATGTATACAAAACACTCATATTTGTTTAACCTTTCCTCCGCTGGGACAGGTTTTATTCTGTCGAGCATACAGTTCAGTGCATTCAGCTCTTCAACCGTTATTTGTTCATACAAGATTCTGAGGGGATCCAGTGCCACAGGTAACATAGATGCTTATTGAGCTTCTATGGAAAGCGCTTACAGCTGATGGCAGGTTGTGGTAAAGATGGCACAGATACAGTGTCATAGATGCAGAAGGATGCCGCCATCTAGAGGCAGAGAACACATACCCCACCAGGTTTCACAGTGGGTCACCTAGTGGCCCCTGCCACCAATCGCATAGATCTACTCGAAACAGTGCTAACAAAGCACTGTTGATTTGTTGCTGTTCATAGAATAAAGCTAAGACAACTAGGTATTTTCCTTAAGGTATGGGAACATGTCAGAGAAATACCTTATAAAATTAGGAGAAATAAACCTTTATTTCTTTCAGCAGCATCTTCTGTGAACATGTTCCGTGTTGTCTAATTTTTTGCTCAAACATAAGGAATTTCTCTCCACAGAAATATTGAAGTGAAACACAAGAATTTTGTTTTGCTGAGTTGCAAGGACCTTGGTTTGACTTCTTAAAAATTAGCTTGGTATTCTTTTTCCCTATTGTCACCTTCTCCCCTCTCTCCAGGGATCTGGATTGTCAGAGGCCTTCTAGAATCCATGAAGATGAACTTCATATTGTTTGCATCCTGTATGCAAAATGGACCAAATCAGACTTTTTTTTTTTTTGCCTCTTTTAGCTGTTTTCTGTACATGCAGGATGTATTTCTGAGACAATGTATTAAAGTTTGAAAGTAGAAGTATATAGCTATCGCATAAAAACAGCTGTTGCTGAAATATGTGAAAGCAACAAAGCACCATAAAGTGAAATTATTTGTCTGAAGACAGTAGTGTAGAGGTCACTGATCAAACGCATAGATGGACTTTTTGGGAGAGAGAGAGAAGAGCTGCTACTTAAATTGATGTCCAAAGGTCTCACAGTAGTTTGCAGCCCCTTACCAAGTCTAGTGGGTACGGTAGTGTTGGGTTGGTGGTTGAACTGGATGATCTTACAGGTCTTTTCCAACCTTAGTGATTCTGTGAAGTCCTGAAACTTGCTTACAAAATGAAAAATTACCACCTTCATTTTACAAAAAGAGGGGATACAGAGCCTCTCTTTTGATTTGCTCTCTTTTGTTTTGAATAGAGTATCTCCACCCTTCAATTTATACATAAAGGTGTACCTGAATTAAAACAATAATGCAGAATGGCCAGGTACTAGTGGCAATTTTATAACCTTTAAATCTGAAAGCCAGTATGTGCGCCGAGTTCAGATCTGTCGAGAGTTAAGCAAAAGTAAGAGAATGACCTTGGCTGGCCTTTGAAAACTAAACACTACAGAGGCTAATTATTTATCTGATTGACTAGGGGGGTAATTTACATTATATGTGTTTCAAAGGGAAAATCGTGTTTTACCTTTTTTCCTGCTTTTGTTTCTCATAAAGTGCCAAATTTTACCACATGCTGTACCAGTGTTTTCCCCACAGAAATGTTTCACTAGACAGTTTTTGCTGGTGTGTATATGCACAGCCTGAGAACAGTAGCTTTTTAATTGACACAGTTGAGTGCAGTACAGATAATAACTGCTATTTCAACTGCTGTTCCCATTCTTTATCCTAGTTACTGTTTGGCAATGTTAAGATGATTTTAAGAACCTCAATATAAAACCCTGTAGCTGAAAACTCCGATTATTGATAGCACATGTGTGTGGAACATTTTCTGGAAATACCGTGGCATTTCACAGATTTAGGGAATTTATCCCACTCCCCTTTAATTCAGTACTAAAGAAAAAAAAAAAAAGTTGGTTTCTGTGAAAGAAAAAAAAATTCTAAGCATGCAGCAGGATTGAGGGGAAAGAGCTCAATCTCATAGGTCACCAGAGAGCTTAGAAATTTCTCTTACTTGAGTGCACATGACAAACAATGCCATGACTGTCAGCAGCTAATATGTAAATCATACATGTTCTGCCAGTAGCATGTATGCAGCCGTCTTTGACTCCAGTGCATGACATACTTTTAAGTGTCTGGAGCACAGGGCTTTGAAACACACCATGCTGGAAGACTGCACGTTCTTTTCCTCAGCCAGACCATGTTCGTCCTTGTTACGCTGGAAAGGGGTTGAAAGACTCGTGTGAGCTGTAAGCCCATTTGTTGCACTTATTCAATGCCTTCTCCATCCTTTTCCTTTCCTTCCAGGTAGAGTCACTGATTATTTCAGTAGCTCAAAACCTTGCTAAAGGCCAGTTATTTACTATTCTTTTTAAAGCATAAGCTGTTCAATGGTGCTAATCTGCAGTTTTCCACAAGTGCTGCAATTCCCCTAGGTGGTTACCCTTTCAGGTGCATTTCTATCTACCCATTATTTAGCTGCAGTGCCCCTGAAGTATCTGAAACATTTCACACCCCTGGCTGATTTGTGGTCATCTAAAACATAATTATGCTTTACAAAGCCAAAATGCTTACCTTTTCCTATTACTGTCATCTAAAAGAATCGAAGAGCTCTTCAGAGCTAATGAGCTCTTTGTTGCTTTGGATTTAAAAAAAAGAAGTTTTAGTATGTGCCATCTAGAGGGAACAGAAGCAGAAATAAATAGGTGTGATCTAAAATTGTCTTATTCCCTACCTGTCAGTCAGGCACAGCAAACGCTGTCTTAAGCTGAGGAACCTCTGTAGTAGGTACAAATAGCATTGTTGTTGGGTTGCAGGGTGAGATTTGGAGGCATGAAGTGTCTAGATGATGCTATGCCAGAGCAGGTTTGAGCTGGCCAGCAGCTTCTTGTGAACTGTCATGAAGTGATGGGAGGAGGCATTCATTGCACAGGGGCTGATGTTGGCATAGCCTGAAAAGCTTTAGCAATTATTGTTATGCCAGACGTGTTCCTGTTTACAGGGGTGTACTTACCTAATGTTGTGACTTGACTGTAGCCAGCAGCTTAGCACCCACACAGCTGCTCACTTGCCCCCTCTGCCTGCCCCCAGTGGGATGAGAGAGAGACTAAAAGAGCAAAGGCAAGAAAACTCAGGGGTATAAATACAGTTGAGTAGGTGAAGGAGGGGGGGTGGGGGGAACAAGTGAAGCAAAGGAAATCATTCACCACCTCCCAGAGGCAAGATCGGTGCCCAGCTAGTCTCCCAAACAGCCACCTTGGAAGCCAAAAAGCTCACTCTTCTCTTCCTCCACCGTTTTTATTGCTAAGCATGAGGTTGTATGGCATGGAATACCTGTTGGGCTGTGTCCCCTCCCAACTTCCTGCCCACCTCAGCCTATTGGGTGGGAGAGGGACGGAGGAGGAAAAAGAGAAGGCCTTGAGGCAGTACAAGCACTCTTCAGTAGTAACCAAAACGTGGGTGTGTTATCAGCACTGGTGTGGTGACAAATCCACGACACAGGGACTGCTACGAAGAAAGTTAACTCCATCCCAGCCAGACCCAGTGCATCTGTATTTATAAATCCTGTTAAGATTCCTACAGCGAATCCTTATGGAAGGGGATTTTCATCTCACCACGTATTCTAACCCTAGATGTTACTTAATGAATCTTCCACCTCCTTCTTTGCTACCGGTTGGCCTGCTAAGGGAGCAGTAATTTAGTAACTACACTGGAAGTTTAAACAGCGTAATTGTCATTAAGTGAAAGAGAAGCCCTCTGGAGAATGGATCTTTTTGCCCAGAAAAAAAAATTAAGAAAAGCAAGAAAAATTCTTATCCTGCTAGAACGAAAAATTAACCTGTTGGTGAGATGGGAGTGCTTTTGTGGAGTGTGCAGTGATTACACTGCCTGTCAAACAGCAGTAGATACTTTGTTCAGCAGAATCGGTACTCTACAAGATTTGGAAGTCTTTCAAAAAGTCGTGTGGGTGTGTGAAAAGTGAAGTAACAAGAATTGTTGTTAGAGGAGCAATGAGCTAAAATGAGTCTGAGGAGAAATTTTATTTTTGAATGCTCAGAAGAAAAATTCTTTGATACTCAGTAGTTAGAGGACAGTGTACATGCTTAGGAGAAAGCTCAAGTTCTTCAAATGGAGGCTAAAGTGATTAGATTAAAAAAAAAATCATTTATACCAGTAAATGAAGCTCTGATTAGAATTCCCTTTTTCTTTCTCCTGCAGTAGTATTTTTGTCTCAGATCCGTACTCATGAAGGCTGTATAGTAATAAATGAGCATTTAAAACACAGAGGTATACAGTTACAGATTGACACACCAAGCTTTTACTTTGTTTTTGTTTACTGTTTGTTTCACAGCGGTGGTGAATTTGTAGGGAAGGCTTTTGTCCAGAAATTCAGTTAAAAGCAGGAGTTAAATAGAAGTTGCAGAAAGTTTACTATGATGTGATAGACAGCCATACAAAGTAAGTGGGAAGATACACGGAATAATGATGCAAATAGGGATCAGTTCAGGGATGCTAGCTGGCTGTTACGCACTGCAGTAACTCTGCTTACAATGCAGTTAAAGGCAGACATGCAAATGGAATGGTTTAGTAAGAGAGCCCAGAAGGAAATTACTTAAGATTACAATAGATTATGTCAAAGGAAGCAATTATTTTTGCTGTTATTAAAATATCTGAGCCCGAAGTTGGGTATTTATTGATAGTTTATTGATTGTTTAGTTTCTTAATATACTGCAAATCATCTTTCAGTCGCATGTTTACGCCAAACTGATCCCAAAATCATTAAATTTTGGCAGTAGAGTGTTTCATGTCTCATTTATTCTATGTAATCATCTATCTTTGGTCGTTGTGTGCATTTATATACTTTCAGCACTTTGACGTGAGAATTCTAATGCTCGTTATCTTTTAGTATAGCAGAAAATATGGTAGCTGTTCGGACTTCTGGCAAACTATATGGAGAAGGAATTTTACAAATTAGTGTGAATGTCATAATATTATTTTTACTGTCACTCTGTTTCCTTACTTGGTTTTCTATCTAATTTAGTATGTGTTTGTGGTGTTTTGTTTGGATTAGCTTAATCTAACGTTAAGTATGCTTGTCCATTAGATCATGGCATACTCCTGATTTGAACTAATATGAAGACAAAGCAGAAACTGGCAGGTTAAACTGAAGTCCATACAGATAAATAAAACAACTATACAACATCTATGACCCAAAAAAACCCTGTGCTCTGGGAAAGATGGTGCTGCAGTTTTACGCAACGTGCCTTTGAAAGAAAATCATGTGTACTGATGAGGTAGAATCAGAGAATGGTCTGGGTCAGAAGGGAGTTTCAAAGTTCATCTAATCCAAGCCCTTTGTCGTGGGCAGGGACACCTTCCACTAGATCAGGTTGCTCAAAGCCCCATCCAGCCTGGCCTGGAACACTTCCAAGTGTTAGGTGCTAAAGATTTAACAGATGTATGTTATAGGTATAATGGGGATAGGCATCATATATTTAAAAAGCAACAACATTGCTGTGTTTATTATGTCCAGGCACCTGATAAAAAGCTGCATGAGGAACTAGAAAAGCATGAGTGGTTTGCAATAAATTATGATTGCTTGCTACTCTGAGAAGTCATTTTGAGCAATCATTGCCTTTTGTTCACTGAATTAGTAGCTTTATTCAAAAATAGTTACTGATCTTAAATACTTCTCCTTTTTGCTGTCTAACTTCTGTGGCACACACAGGTTCAGGTCAGTTACTTCTCGCTGTTGGCTAATGGATGTTAATGGCACTATGGATGCTGTCATCTTGTATTGATATCACAAGGCCTCAACAAGGTATGGAAAACTGAAAGGAGATCATGGAAAACGTAGCACTGAATAGCATCGGTGAGAAAAATCCCAGGAATCTTTTATGCTCTTGCACTTCCTTTGTAAACAAGTAGCACAGACTAGAGTCTTCTAACTCGTTTCTGGGCGTTGGATGTGCTGATCTCTCTGGGATAGCAATGCCGCATGTGCAGCTCCTGGGCACAGCCCGAGATGTGCAGGAGTCAAAGATGGGCATGGAGCTGAGGCACAGGGGCAGGCGTGCTTCCTCATCTGTGCTGAAGCGGAGAAAAGAAGGAAGCCGAGGGCCCACCTTGTACAGCACCATTGGGGATGGCTCAGCCATGCTTTTTGAGACAGCAGAGTGCACTGCACATCCCACAGCTTGCTCTGAAAGAAAGGGAGCAAGCAGGAGAAAGCAGCAGTTTTGGCTGGCAGGATAATATATGCAGTTCTTGGACTTCTTCAAGATAAGTCTTACTTATGTCAGGTGGCCATGTTCAAGTGCTTCAAGGGCTGGATCCTGCTCAACCCACACTGCTTTTAAACTGCTCTCTGTTTCAGCATTTCATGGCAAAACATGTGCAGCAAAACTTCTCTCCGCCCCCTTCCTTCCTACCTGCCCAGCTTTAAAACCAGGTTAGATTGCCAAGTGGGTTTTGCCTTTGATTACAACACTATATTAAATGTTTCACTGTGCTCATGCTTGAGAGAAATCTGTATTTTCTCATCTTTTTTTTGCAAGCATGAGCTATCAAGCAAGGTAATAGGGTAGTAGAAGTGGTTAACATTAGTAAAGCTAATGAACTGCTGTTGGATCTGTCCTCACACAGGCAATCAATTTTATGAAGCTGCGTTCTTCAGTCATTTCTGCAGGTGCGTATACAGGGCCCTGGGAAAAATGACTAATAAATACTTAAACACTTCCAATACTTTGATGAATATTTTACACTGTAGAATATGTGAATATTAGTATCATTAATGCAGGATTGAGAGTTAGAAAAACTGTTATAACCAGAATAGCTGGTCACTAGGCTATAGCTCAGGGATATGGGTGGAACTGAATGTAAGAAAGCATTTGCCAAATTATCTGTTTGCATTTTGTGAAGTCCTGAGAGTGCAAATGGAAAATATTTCCTAGAGTGTATCTAGTTCTCACCTTTGCATTCTGGAAAGCTCTGGCAGGTCCATTGACACGGGGTATAATATAGGCTAGACCGTGAAAATGGTGAGACGAAAGGAGCAATAACTGCGAAGATGGATGCCAAATGGCAGTATATTTGAGGTCACTTCAGCTTTGGGTGCCACATCTGGGGTCTAAGCAGACAGTGCTTGGCAGATCTGAGGAGTGATACAAGGAATACACCTGGGTCTGGAAAAAAAGGCCAGCTATTGTGTTGCAGTCCAGTGTGTCTGAAAGCCAGAACAACTACTTTAGAAAGCAAGTCCGGTATGCTTGTGACAGGGAAATGGAGGAAACATCCAGCTGAGGAAAACAATTTCTTCTGTCTTGAGGTTCTGAAATGACTTACCCTATTTTCGACCTCGTTTCATCTTTGCTTAAGTTCACTCCCAGTGAGAGGATGGTATAGCTACAGTTGTGACCTGTTAAGTGATGCAAGTTTCCCACTTCTGTAATCCCTCCCTGGTGAGGTCTATATCCATGTCAGCCAGAAATGCACTGAAGCTCTCCAGTTGATAAAGCCTTCAGAGCACAGGAGGAGGACTCCTTCCCCTGGGGGCACCCAGCACCCTGCTTGGGCTAGAGGACACCACTTTTGGTTTTGTCAGCACAATTCACCTTCCATAGAAATAAATAACCTACCAATACGCCACTTCATACCTAGTAACAGAGGAAAGCTGTGTTCTATTGTTGCTACTGCCTTCTTGGATCAGATGGCATAGAGTTAGGCCAGAAGGACAGCCCTCTCTTTTGGGAAGGCTCTGCACAGTCAGTGGAGTATCCAGCATCAGTTCTTACTGGAAGGCAAGGTGATCTTCATTGCCACCAAAGTAGGAATGTTTGTCCATCAGCAACTACCCTAAAGTACTCCATGAAGTTAGTCTTGAAATCATTATTCTGGTAGTACTTGGAGAATGGGAATCTAGTCCTGCTTTTGTGGAATTTAAGTCCTTTCTAAATGAAATTTGGATGTGTCACCTGTCCAAAACCAGCAAACATTAAAATACAGACAAAGTTGGCTCTGTAGAAGGGACTTGGATGGAGTACAGGGGTAAGAAATATATTATGTTGTTGCTTTAACACTAGGTAAGGAAGAGAGCTGAGTCTCCAAATGAGCATGTTGGGGTCAAAACCGACAAATGATTCAGTAATGAGACATGAACTGGTGGAATCATTTGATAAAGTATTTTTCTGCTCAGAAGCGCCAACATAGAGCATAGAATGTGAAGTATGGCAATATTTTGAATGATATTTAATCTGTTTCTACATCTTTACAGCACACACAAAAATAGATTTTGTGGGAAGACCAGCTGAGCTTTTTCTATGAGGTTTTTTACTTTTTTTTTAAACCGGAGGCAATCCTGGGTTTCAGCTGTGCAGTCTGTGAAGAGATCAGTAAGGTTTCTGTTAGGTCAAGAAGTCCCCAGGAAAAGGCTACGTAATTACTGAAAAGTTATGTCACTAGGAAAAACAGGGTTATAGTTTTCTTTTTAAGTTATCTGGAAGTTATCTAGGTGCACTAGAGATGGTATAGAAACTAGGGGGTTTTGTTTGGGTGGGTTTTGTGGATTTTTTTTTTTTTAAACAAGTCGACCTTTTTTAGAAGAATCCAATGTACCTTCTTTTGACGTTCATGCCATTACTTTGAATTGAATAGATGGAAAAACATCCCTCTACTGGATTGAGAACTTCCCATGATCATATTAGGGCTTGTTGTTCTCAAAAATAAATTGAGGTTTAAGTTACTTATGCTATCTCTCTTTTCTAGAATCTTAAATGCTGATCAATAATGATTTGGATTGTGGCTTGCAAACTGTGAAGGCAGACGCTTGTTTACAGTTTTCATTTGGAGGGGATTTCAGCCTGAAGAAATTACAAGGGAAATAAAAGCAGGCCAGTGCTCAAAAATCTTAGGCACTTTGATAAAAGTTCAAAAAATACAGGAATTAAGATAAGGATACAGTTCTTTTATGTGACCAACTTGCAATTAATTTGTGTGACAGATAGCTGATGGAATAATTTACATGATTTATATGAAAGAGGAGAGCTTGTTCAGGAAACAGGGGAGAAGTGCTGTGTTTGTGTGTACCTGCTATGCGTAGGCTTGCTCAGAGGTCTAGATCACTAGCATCTGCTTGGAAAGAAGCACAGCAGGAGCCATAATCCAGTAAGTTTTTAAATGCATTGGTGAGGTTTTGACACATAAGGTGAAGAAAATAGCTAGAGGACTCTTTTCTTGGTAAACAAAGAGCAAAAGTCATTGAGGACCTCTAGGCAGGGTTCCTATGAGGGGAAGGAGAAGTAACAGCAAAATAGCAGTGTATTTCAAAAAACAGCGTAACTAAGTGCAAACCCACCTCAGTGTGGAGGGAAGATGGAGAGTGTAGCAAGAGAACTCCAAATAAGAGAGTGAAGTCTGTCAGAAGTGGAAACTCTATCAGGTTACTAAGGTCAAAGATGGAAGTGCAGCACGGGCACTTTAAAGACATGATGAGAAAGACGGAGGCACAAAATGAAGTGCAGCTAATGAGAAATCAGAAGCAATTAGAAATGTTTTTGTAAGGCTAGTTTTCAACAATTCATTCTCAAAATGGAAAGGCTTATTGATCAGAGACGTCCTGGTTCCTGTGCTGTTCAGTAGCCTATTAGCAATTTAGATAATAGAAAGATTTTTCAAATTCCTTCCAACTCCATGATCCAGTGCAGTGATTTATGGGTGGGTGTACTCTTACCCAGTTACATTAAGTTTTGGAATGTCCCCAGTTCACATCCACTTCCAGGTTTTCAAAGGTGTTCATTGTTCTTTTACAAAAGGACTGTGTACAGTATTGAGGTCTGCACTGAAGAGAAGGAGAGGACACTGAAAACATAGGTGTAAATGAGTCTGTGTCTATTTGGTTTTCTTCTATAATGACATTTAGAGAAAATAGTGATTGTTTCTTTAGGATGCACTGACCCCAAAGACACAGGCATCCATGCCCCTGCATAGTTGGTATCAGATTATTGTAGGAGCACCGCTGTACATACATCTGGGCTCTTCTTGCCCTCACAGCCTGTCTAGCAAGCCCACAGACTGCGATAGCTTTAACCAGCAGGAGTGTTGTGGTGCTGTGTTATCACCACAAATCGAGCAACCGGATCTGTCTCAGCTCTGAAAGAACAGGCTTTAGTGTGACTGGAGAATACTTCTGGGATGCCTGGTCGCAAGCCTGACTGCTATCCAACAGACAGCTGGAAATGCCCTAGAGTCCATAAAGAAGATTAGATAGTCGTTGTCCTAAACAAATTTAAGGCAGCACCTTCACTTTAGTGTTTGAAGTCTGGCTTCTCCCAGAAAAAGGCTTAATGAAGAAAACTGGTAGGCAGATGGACTGAGGTATGAAAATTGAATTAGAATTTAAATTTAGATGTGGCCTGTGGTAATCCTATAAATTATGGGTGTTGCGAGACTGGCTGCAGGGAGCTGCCTTTTTGTGCTCTCCTACTCGATATGCCGGCTACAAGAAAGATAATTTGTACTGAAAAGGAGAAGGGGATTGCCTAGCTCAGCCTGACTTTTAGGAAGGAAAGTCTTGTCTCAAGGTAGGAACACATGATGTTCTTCAGGCATCTTTTACACAAGATACAAAACCATCATTTCATCCTGAAGCAGAGGATATCTGGGGAGAATGCGGCGAAGTATATCCTGGCAGAGCCTGACTTACATGTAGGCAAGAAAATAATCTAAGTTCCAGTGTCTAATGGAAAGATTCACTGCAGAGCCCCACAGAATACACGTTATATTTACTGTTGTAAGTGGTTCTGCAGTGATGTGCCCTGTTCAGATTTAAGGTGGCATGTGAGCTATCAGGTGTGGTGGCGCTGAACACCGGACAGCACGGAGCAGTGACGTGAGTGACAAAGTCTGCAAGAAACAGGAGGGTGATCAACAGAAGGAGTGACAGATTTGTCAAGGCAGACACACAAAACTGTTGAGTCCATGTCAGTAATTTAGTGCTGTACTTGGTATTTCAGCCTAAACAAGCAAGACTGTTAGTCCATACAACAATCTAAATCTTCCAGTGCACTTCTGTAAGCTGCCCTATGTCATATCAGGGAGCTAGCTTCCATGGAAGAATCATTCTTTTTTAATTCAGCCCTAACTGAAGAGAATGTCTTGTCAAAAGGATCAGTGAGAGTTGAGAATTTTACAAGCAATGGTAAGGATTTTCTCCAGCAATTTTCCAATTTGCTGCAATCCAGAAAAACTGAGGATGTAGGAGAAAGCATGAATTCTGGAATTACCACACAGATACAGAAGCCTCTGCTATATATGTTTAATTTATTTTTTTAAAGAAATGCCAGCACAACAAGATGAAATAGAGATGTGAGTCTGAATCTAGACTCACAAGGGATGTAATTATTCAGTGGGAAAAAGACAGTTATAACTATGTACGCAGTTGAATTTCAACTTGCTAAGGACCAATTATCCGGAAGAAAAAGACAATTAATAAGGAGACAATTGGAAAACAATGGAATCGGGTACATAAGAATCACATGAATTAATTAATCATTACCCTAGGCATTGTCCCAAGCCCAACTTAAGCATGAAGATCTGATTCTGAAAGCTGTTGAGCAATGTACCAGAAGGAGTTCTGTTACTTTGTTTTTAGGAATATGGGTATGGATATATTTATTTTTA
>NW_010226296.1:77470-77847 GCF_000690775.1 Eurypyga helias
ATGTGAGCTGTGATTGATATATTTACCTGTGAGTTACTGTTTATAGATGAAGTGCTGATGTCCAGGTGCTTTTCACTCTTGCCATAACTTGATACAGTATCACTGTAGGGTTAGATTCCTTTGAATTCTGTAATGTTTTGCTCCTCAATGTACAAGAAGATACAGCACACCAAATTTCAGGAGTATGAGCCCTTGCCAGGGCTGAGGAATCCTTCTCAGTACATACTCACTGGAGAGAAATATTTTGAGGGGTAAGAAAATCCTTTGTATAAGGAGGAGGAAATCTTTAGAAAACATGCCTTAAAAAGGATGGCTTTTCAGAAGAGCATTGCAAAATAGGCTGATAAGATGTTTATAATCATTTTGCTAATGGCATT
>NW_010226296.1:77857-84002 GCF_000690775.1 Eurypyga helias
ATTCCTGAGTAACTAAGGGAGGTAAATCAATTCAGGCTTTGTGTGAGAGGGACAGCTTTGAAGCTATTCAAAAGAGTGGCCTTTGTGAAAGTCTTTAGTTTGACATGAAGGTTAATCAAGACAGCTAAAATACATAACTGAAAGAAAATTAAGTCTCTACCTTTTGATGTTGAGAGGTGGCGTTTAATCTCAGGACTTGAAACATCATCGGTCTCTTACTGGACTTTCAATTCATTCCAACATTCCTGTTGCGTCTTGAGGTAAGGAAATGTTACTTGCTGCCTTCCAACCTAGAGTTTCAAACCTTCAGAGCCCTTTTCAGTAGTCTGTTATGAGCAGTTCTGTGCTGACAACCTTAATACCTTTTTTTTTTTTTGGTTATACTACCTTCCAATAAAGCTACTTCTTCTTTTGGAAGGCGGCTGGACATGCATAAGGAATCTTGGTGTGAATCAGCCATTTTCCGCCAAACAGACTCAAAAGTCTGTTCAAGTCTGTGTGCATATTGTACACCACACCATAAATTCTATTGTGGAAACATCGGGCTGGCTATGCTGTTCCATTCCAACTATGTGACCCAGCCCATGTAAAAGACACTCCAAAACTAGAAGTAGTGGGCATTCATCCGGGGTGTCATGGCAGGGTTTGCAGGCTGAGCCATGACATTATTCAGATTTAGCTGCCTTGCTTTGCATTCCTAAACAAGGACACTCTCCACTGCCTTTGGAGACACTGCACCACGTCATCAGTTGCATGGTGTCGTCATGTCTGGGGTCACAGGAGGCGTTTATCAGTAACTTATGCATTATACAGAATCTTTTTCTTGTGTAAACATATTTACTTAAAAACAATTTCCATCTATTCAGTTTCTCTGTGTCTCCCAGGTGCAGGAGACTTTTAGGAAGTGTGGTCAGGGGCTAAACTTACAAACTGCATCCTGAATTCCCTAAGATTCAGCACCATCAGAGGAACCCCTCTAAGCTATCAGGGCAGGCTCGCCATCAATCTTCTGAGACGTTGAGGATTCCAAGATACGTCTTTATCTATCCTATTGTTATCCTGTGAGTTTCCTTCAGCTGAGAAGTATCTGCAAGAGAATAAAGTCAGAAAGTGCCGTTTGTTTCTTCCACTCACACTTTTGACCTCATTCTACCAACATCCTAAACGTTTGCAAAGATGAAAGTCAACACCTTGAAAGAATTTCTCTGCCGCCTTACTCCACTGTCGTAGCAGGAGAGCTTACTGCATCTAGAGCTCTGCTTGCTCGATTTCTTCTGCACACATCCTCTGTTCACGGTAGAAACACAGAACTTGCCAGAAAAGCTTTTTTCCCCCAACCCTACAGTTACATTGAGCACGTGCAGGCCTAAATATTTTGAAAATAAATATTCTGCTAAGGTCTGACTTCAGTCAGGCTTTGAAGAGGTATCCTGCTTCTGTGAAGTGAAGAGGAACCAGATGTGTGATGGGGAATTTCAAGCAAAACAGAGGCTTCTCTCACTGATGTGCGCGTTAGATGGGCGTTGAAGGCAGAGACTCGCGCGTTCTTGCTGGAGGCAGGTATAGCTTGGTGGCTGTGCGGGTGTATTCACAAAGTGGGCCTGGGATCGCACCCGGTGCACGGTCTGGTGGCTGTGCCGTCTTAAGCCTGTCACTGGTGAGATGACGGTGTGCAGCAGCGGCAGGGAAGAAAGCATTCTCAGTTCCTCAGAAAAAGCCACTATTTCTCCAAACTTTTTCCCCTTTCACACCACAGTATTAATTTAGGGCCTGAGAACGACAACGGCTGCGTTCCAGGAGGCAGCAGGATACTAGGAACAAACTTCTTGAGAGTCTGGCACAAGCTTGTGGGAATCAGTTTCTGTGCCATGCAGAAGGGTATAATTGCTCATCAGTCCTTCCTCTTGACTTTGCTCTCCACTAAGCTGCTTGTAACTGACCTTGCAGAGTGGATAATACATTGGACCATGCTGTTTCCCTACCTGGTTTGGGGGTGGTGTATTCTAAACACCCAAAGTTTACATTTTGTGATTCAAAATTCCTGAATAATGAGTGAGGGCACTCTTGTGCCTATGCAGGATAGTTTCGTGTTACACTTATATGTGAAGGTTCCTTGAAAAAAAAACCTGTCACCTTTTTGAAATTGCAGTTGTTTCTGAAAATCAGCCGTTAACAAGTGTGTGTTATGTATCTTAAGACAGGAGGACTGTCTGCAGTTGTGTTACAAGTTTGCTCTCAGTGCCTCTGGGTGAGCAGAAGTTTGTGTCTCTTCTGCTTGAAGAAATACTTTGGTGATGTTTTAGAGAACCAATTGTTCTGACCCTCCCGGGGCTGATTTTGAGGAACCCTGCTTGAACGCAGGGGCTTTCTAGAGGAACAAGAAACCACGCTTTCCCACCGGTAGGCACTGAGGTAGAACTGCTAAGACGTTGTTGCAGTCCTGTTTCTGGTTTTGCAGTGCATGTGCGGCTTTTGGTCCCAACCACTAGGATACAGCAACCGTTTGTAATGAGCTCTCCAGAGATGGCTTGCACTCTGTGCAGCCTTGAGCTGTTCAGTAATGTCCTACAGACTTTCTGTTGGCCTTTCTCATTACCTATGAGTGCTTCACAGCTGGGAGATGAGTTGGGAGCTGTCTGGACAGCCCAGCCCAGTGCTAAGGCGAGATCAACTAACTTCAATCCTTTCAGTGCAAACTTGGATATCGCTGCGTGGCAGAACCTTGTGTCCTTTATGTGCACCCAGACAAACACCTTCCTTTTGCCCGTAGGATGTGTATCACTGTGTAGCTGAAATGCATGATCTTTCTGTCTTCCCTTTCCCCTTAGTAGAATGTTGAAAGTTGGAGTGAAATCTCTGCTGCAACCCCTGCAAAATGCACTTAAATTTTGGACTGAAGAAGAAAAGGTTGCTGTTTCTCCTCAGGTTAATGCTGACCCTGCATTTACTTGGGGATGATGTCACCAAAACAAACATTGTCCCTTGTTTTTCTTTCTAGATCAATACAGCAGATAATTTCACTGGTTGTGAGGAGGAAGCAGAAGACGATGACACTTACATGCTTATGTTAGGCTCAGAAACTCAACCGGCCGTGAGTAAGTCATGCTGTTAGACAGCTTTATCAGTAATAAAGCCTGTGCTCTATTAAATGAGTGGCATTATGGATAAACAGAGGGGGCAAATTCTTTTAATACTTCCAATTTCCACATGTTACTGCAGCTTCCAAGGAGGGCAGATGTCCTATGAGAAGGGGGCAGGCAGGTAAGGGATGCAGATAACAAAGTCATTGCTTAGTAAGATAGACCTCCGTACAGTCACCCCTCCTGGTAAATTCTGGGAATGTGTGATCTCTGCCCTGAATCTAGAAAACACCTGAATTCTCCAGGTTCTCAGAGAACAGCCCTCATCTGAAGGCAGGCACTGCTACAGGTGTGGCCAGCGCCGGTGTGGAGGCACGCGTTTGCAGCTTGATCTTCACACATCTAGGCATAGATTGATGGCAAGCTTGTTGATCATCTGCCTGGTCATGTGCACTCCTCTTGAAAAGTGCAGACGAAGTTGCTTGTTTGTATTTACTGATGGCATATATTTGGCATATGTTCTACAGTGTTGTGGAGCTATAAAGCTAAACTTTATCCTGTTTCTATCTTACCTGCTTGTTGACAATTTTATCTTTTCAGCTTTCTCATTTTCTGTATGAAAAGGGTGTTTTCCCTTTTTCTGTATGAAGAGGGTGCATTTTCACTTGCGAAGTTGAAACCAGTTGCTTTAGCCCATCTAAGCAGGTGATAAATGTGAGCTAGAAACCTGATTAGCACTGATAGCTTTGCCCTGTCCTCCTCATGCTGTATGTGGGAGCACCACAGGGTGAGCAAATGGAAAGAACACCACAGATTGTAACGGCTGGCCATGCTAGCTAGGTAAACGCCCTAACCTCCCGTTTGGATCCATGATGACAGGCAGGCATCACCAAGGTAACTCAGAACAGAAGCCTACCTCAAGGGCTTGCTGTTACCTCCACTATGTTCTTGGTCTGTGGGCCACTACAGATGGTAGACCTCCATTTCCACAGGAGTACCGGGTGCCATATCTCCTGGGAGCAATGTTTATTTCATTTGAGAGAGATTTAAACAAGCACCCAAACCCTATTGTATAAAAGCAACTTCCACAGCTGTGTGAGCTACAGCTTTATTTTACGAAGTGTTGCACTGTGCTGTGTTGAAAGTCAAGTAATACAAATTACGGAGGTGAGGTAAGTGTGTGAGACTTCATCCTGACAACTAGAAAAGTCTAACACTGCGTGCGCGAAGATAGTATGTGTCAGAGCAGCAAGATGTAATAAAAACTTCCACTGTTGATTTGGTAAATATTTAAAAAGCTGTTTGCTGACAGTATGTATTTGACAGCTTTCCTACTGTATTGGTTCATGAAAGTTTTATTAGCCATTGTGTTGCTTCTGTGGGAATCCTTGAAATAGGAAATGTTTCCAGATGGCAAATTTTAAATTAAATAATGCATTCTTTAGCATTAAAAACCAAGCAGAATCCAGGAGATCAACATGGAATTGGATTAAGATGCCAACAAGAAGCTGTGGTGGATGAGGAGACAGAACACAAAGATCCAGAAGAGGAAGATTCATACAGCTTTCGCAGCAGCCCTGACAATCTGTACGCCAGCATACCTGATGATCTCAAGGAGAACAGAGAAGACTGCTTTATCTGTAACAGGCCTCCCCCTCCTCCCCCTCGAAATCTGCCTGGCATCCTAAAACAGGACAACCTGCACAATTTATCACAAGGTATGAACCTGGGGGAAAGTAAACCCAGATGCAAACATGTGCAAGTTGTAGAGATTACGTGTGATCATTTCCCATGAAAGCAGTATAGCCCTAATTCTGCAAAGCAAGCATGTGCATATAAACTGTTGCATCGAGATATTCGTGACCAGGTATGTCAGCTAGTACTGTGGAGTGCTAGCTGCTGGTCTCGGGCTTCAGGTTTTCCTCACTTTGCCCACCTCAGGGACCTGCCAAATAATACATGATGTGCTGGATTGACAGAAGAGGCTTGAAACAAAATGTTGAGCTTGTATTTTTTGTCAGATTGACTTAAGTATTTACCATTTAAAAATATTAAATACTACCTTGATTTAATACAGCTTGGGATTTCACAGACAGAATTAATAGACAGTGACTGTGCAGATAGAAGAAACATAGCATAGTACTACATTTTAGCCATTGTTATGCTTAGAAATAAAAAGCTATATTGTGTTGCAGATTGAAAAAAAGAGGGAGAAATTGTGACCTTTAGTGAAATGTTTTGCCTTTATCTTTTTATTCTGGGGCAGAAGTATAAAAATCTAAAATTTAGTGTTGTAGTTTGATTCAGGTGATGAGAAGCCCAAAATACTATTTGCTTCTATTCCAGAAGGGATGATTATAATTTTTTCTCATTTGGAAAAATAAGTATTCAAAGAATTCAAGCTTAAATACCTTTCTTAAATAATCGCATAAGGGAAAAAAACCTTCTTATTTGTCATGGACACTGGTAAGTGTGCACACAAATTGTTTCTCCACTGCTTATTGCTGTTAACTCTGTTTTTCAATATGGCACAACCTATTAGAATCCTAAATTGCAATCACTAAGCACTTTGAAGTTCACATAAGAGATAGAAATAGCTTTCTAGCCTTATATAGGTAGGTTTTCATCCTGTCTTCTCTGAAAGAAAAAGCTGGCTGTATGTAGGAAGTCATAGGTAGATTGTAAAAGAAAGAGGGGCAGAATAAAATTAATGTTAAAGATGTGTTTTACTTCCCAATAATACTCAACTGCAGCTATATGTGTGCATAAATGAGGGGTCAGGTTCGGCACACAGGATTTGTTAGTGTAGGTTTCATATCAATGTCTTTCTTCATAGTTCATATATGGCTATACCATCAAGTAGTACTGTGACCCTCTCTGCCAAATGCTGGTTGTCTCTGTGTGGGTAGCGGCAGAGGAAGTTTCTCGGCTGTGTAGAGTCCTGTGCTGGTAAGGCAGCGTTCATCTAAAAATGCTCCTGTGTGAATAGAATCACAGACTGGTTTGGGTGGGAGGGACCTTAAAGACCATCTAGTTCCAACCCCCCTGCCATGGGCAGGGACACC
>NW_010226297.1:0-39847 GCF_000690775.1 Eurypyga helias
CTTCCTTTCTTCCTTTCTTCCTTTAAGTTTTCAAATCTTTACAACCAATTTACAAATGAATACATTTCTATAACCCCTGTGAATAGCCATGTTTTTTTAATTCAAGAATCTGTTTTATTTGGACTATCTCCTTTTTTTTTTTTTTTTTTTTTCTCCAGGAAAACGTACCACATGAAGAAGAATGTGTGGGTGTTGTGAAAATGAATGATTTTCAAGATGTGAGGACGTTATGGCCTCATGTACCCTAGGAAAAGTACTCGCTGCTGACGACCGGTGTCAGCAGTGACTGCGGCTGAACAGTGCTGAAAACAATTTAAGTCCTTCTGTCCCCCAGCTCACACAGTATTCAGCAACATTTCAGGTAGTTTGATTAAAATCTGAAGAGGCACTGATTCCACTAGCCTGGTATTAACAGGAGAGTGAGCCCTAGTGTAGACAGCTGCCTGGCTCCAGAAGCCATCGGCTGTGCTCTGTGTGCTCAACGTGTCCTGGAAATGGCTTCTGAGCCAGAAAGCTGTCTGCACTGAAATGTTCAGTATTTATGCCACCCCTTTTCTTGTTTTAGCATCAGAATAGGGTGAAAATTAAACAAGTGTCATTGAAAAATATAAATATCCTTTTTGGTTGAATTTTCTCACCAAACAGAGGTCTAAGATACTTGGCAAAATCTGAATTACTTTTTCTTCATATCCTTTTCACAATAGTAAAAGGAAAGAAACATTGACTGAAAAGGAAACAAACCCAATAATTTCCTGGTTTAAGATTTTCAATTAAAAATATAATCTTGGCAGGACTCTCTTTAGTTCTTCCCAAAAGAAAAAGACTTTTTCACATTAGCCTGTTAAACAGGTATGAAAGGATAAAGTGCAGTGTACTTTACTGCTGTTTCCAGGGGAAACAGCATGAACAATCTTCTGGAAGTACCCAACATTTACTTCCAAATGAAGGTGAAATGCAAAGCAAGTTAGCTTCTGTCTCCAATCAAAAGTGTAGAAATAGGTGTCAGCACCTTGTTAATAGAAGGACTGTTTAGTGGTGTCCTGCCCACCTACTGTATCTCAGCCCATAGACTGAAGAGGGGAGACAATGAAACACAAGCAACATAGAACTTCTTTTTGAATTAAAAAAAACGTGAAATTATTTTGACAAACATTAATTTATGCCATTTGACAGACTGCTTCTAAGGGTGAGAGCAACATATTTGACACATGGAGCAAGGGAGAAACAGATACTCACAGGGAGCCCTTGTGCTCACGGGAAAGCACGCACACTGTGAGGTGTCATCCCAGCCCCAAATGTGCTCCCATGACAAACCATGTTCATTCAGAGCAGCAGGGTTAAGCTCTCAAAGAGCCAACTTCTGTTTCCCAACTTCTTATGGAGGTGAGGGAGACCACTCATTTAAATTCAGTCACCTACATGAGGGCAAAGTGTTTCCAAATTCCTCCTTGAGCTACATAACTTTGCACCTCTGTTAAAATAAATAAATAAAACAATGGGGGAACATATCTATTCTGTTTAAAGCAAATTATGTAGGTGTGTGTTTGCATGCTTTTGCATTCAGATTCTGGCATCAGATGACACTGCAGTAGCCCGCAGCACTGGAAAAATTCTTTCACTTTTAGAGCCTCCCATTAGATATGGAGTATCATGCTGGACTGTTGGTACATAAAACTTGTTTGGAAACTATTGGAGGCCTTACTGTACAGAGAAAAGTCTCCAAACAGCATATCAAGCACCGCACCTCTCTTTCTGAAACCGCATGTGAGCCAAGTGCATCTGAAAAGTGTGCGGATTGTAATTTCTAAAATGCTTACCTCCTCCTGTTGGCTCACTGATCCCTTCCCTTCACACACATGAACGTACTCAGCACTTTACACTTCCTCTTTCAGGTGCAGTAAGAGGAAAGGCCATTAGTGCTGTCAGTCACCAGTTCATCTTGTTCTCTAGACCTGTGAAGCACTGGGCTCACTGTTTCCCAGGCTTGGGAAATGCGTGAAGGATAGGCTTTGGAACACAATGGAAGATTTCCTTGCATTAGCTACCAGAAAAAAGAGACACCCTGAAGGCCTTGTCTTTTTTCATTAAATTAATAAAAAGCTGTATAATTACAAAGCTTGTGCAATGCTAATTTTCTACATAACTTTCACACTTTATCAGCAATAAAATGTATCTGAAGTGGCAGCACTGATACACAGATCAGGTACCAGCCCACATATCCTGCCATAGATAATGTGACCCACAGAAGCATGGCCTAGTCTGCAAAGAATTAAGAAGAAACACCTCTACTAAGAAGAAATGCTCTGACTGGATTACTCAATGAGTGCTGACAGGAGAGGCATTAAGCCAGGGTATTAACAGACTGCAAGAATCGCACTTTTGCCCCTGCTAGGCAGAAATGTACCTTAATAATTAAATTAATTATAAACAGAACCTCCAAAAATTGCGTGCAACTATTAATAAACAATCTCACAAAGTTACATTTCATTAATAACCATAAACAAATTTATAAATGGTGCCCATTAGAAGGATAATGTTTTTCCCTCTCTCTGAGAACATATGTTTGTAAACTATGTAACTGGGCCCCGAGTAATTTTGGAGTGAGTAATTTCCGAATGTGCAATTACAAATGGCTAAAGTGCAATAGCTCCCCGAAGCATCATCACAATTTCTGCAGTGAGTGTTTAATTGTAGCCAGACTTTGTAACCTTACCATGGCCCGTGTCCTTGCCATAACCTTAGGCTTAAGCTCCACTCTTCAACATATGGGAAAATTTTTCAAGCTGATTGCTCCAATCTGATTAGGGGAAGTTATGTAGCTGCCATTTATTCAGAGTCTTGTTACCACACTCTAACAGCTGCTTTGTAAAAGATTCCCATTAAGGCCATTTTCTGCCTACTCCGATTCCAGCACGCCTGTCAGAGTAATTGTGATTGCACTGATTGTTCTGAGGGTTCCAGCAATAAAAAAATAAAAAAACTCTTTGATACCTGCTTGGCAAAAAGCAACTTCAGTACAATGGTAAATTGGTTAGGAGAAAATGCTTCCTTCCTCCGCTAGCTTTCCTACCCTAAATCTCCTGGTAAGTTCCCCAGTGCATGTGGGCACAGGTGTCTCCAGTACAGTTTGAGAAGATGAACTTACTCTGTAGCAGGTGACGACTAAAGCTCCAACACAATTCTATTTCACAACAACAGTGTCTCCCTCCAACTGCCACTTTGGCAACCTAAAAAGCTTTGCTGGGTTTTTCACTCCCAATAATGGTAACATTGAGGTTGATAAGCTGTCCACAGCTGAAATATCATACCAGTACTGCAAAACAAGTGGAGAATAGATGGCTTTCCATCATGGTGATTGTTTCCAAATGATAAAAATACCAAACAAAACCACAAACGAAAAACCACACAGAAAATAGAAAAAGAAATGTCATGCATTCCAAAGTGGGAGTATCTAAAAGTTGAGAAGCCCCCCTCAAATTGCTGCCAGTCATTTCAACCTGTCCAGAAATCATCCACATAGGACAAATCATGAATTTCTATCTTCTTTATTCAGATACTTTTTAGGCTCAGAAGTTTAAACTAAACACACAGTTAGACAGGCTTATCTCAGTTAATTTCTGATATGAATATGCAAATGATTGAGTGAGTAAGGATTAAGAATGGTCCAGGTTTTTGGTTTGAAACAGCACCCACATAAACCTTTGTTGAACTGCTTGGAGTTACTTAACACTTATTGCAACACAGATGCCTCTGTCCATTTACGTTTCAAATGTGCTTTTGCACTTAATCCAGTGAAGATTTTATCATTTCTTTGTAGTCAGAGATACAAGATAACTAAATTTTTGACATTTTTTCTTCTGGCTAAATGGGAATCAACTTTAAGATGATTAATGTCCATCATATGTTTTAGTGCTTGCTTCTCCATGCAGCAACTACAGAATTCAAATGCAAAGGAAATAGAAGAATTTTATTTAGACTCATACTCACCTTAAGAAGTTTTGGGCTAATAACTGGCAATTATTAATATTACTTTATATTACATATAATCCATGGATTATGGATTTGGGAATTGTGGGTTATATTCCACCTCTAGCTGTACTGGTTTGGCTGAGATGGTTGTAACAGGTTTCTCCCCAAGTGATAAAATATTTTGGTATTGCTTTGTTTTGGGCCAAAAATAAAACACACAAAATTAATGAAAATTCTCCATACTAAAATTTACAGTCAGCAAAGCATGTTGATGGTTGTCATATGATAATTGAGTACATCTGCCTGGACTGTGCAAAACATTCAAAAGTTAACACCCAAAATTCAGTTACAGCTTAACCACAGTCTAAATAGTTTAATTCTGCCCAGTTTGCCTAAACTCCTCAGATCTTCTAAGAATGAAAAATAACTTCAAATACCAATATTTCGCCTTTACTGAGGAAAAAAGATTTGACTTCTAGGTATTCCATGCAATGAGAAGTTTTGCGAGGTTGACAAACTGAAAATTTCTGTTCTAAACTGTAAAACCGGTGCAGTTAATTAATTTGTCTCTCTTTAGGTGGTGAATCCAAATTCTGGGTATTGATCAGATAAGAACTAAAAGCCACGATGTGGGGTCCTGTGCTAAGCATCAAACCTAAACAAAATACCTAAGGAAGTTCCTAACCAAGTTTTCAAAATCTTTAGATAGGACATAATTTGCAGTAAAAGGCATCCTTGAAAATGAGACTTTTGCTCTTTATGTTATGAAAATTGTCTTTGGTATCCACGAGAGGGGACTGCATGTGTTCTCTATTATGACTGGCTTTCCAGGGGTCAGCAGCACAGAAGTTTATTTGGCAAGTTGTGCATGTTCCATGTTCCATGACATCTTGTCTGAAGGGGTCATGTTCTTGGACAGAGAATATTACACTTTCAGGCTATTTTTGATTAGTTCCTGGTGTCTAATAAGACTTCTCAGATGTACCTGAACCTTATTGTGTAAAATAAAGTGGTTAGTTATTCCAGCAAAAGATGCTGGCAGGGTGAATGTAGGATCTTTCTGCCATCACTGCAGATGAGTCATGCTCTCCAGTATCCCTTGTGTCTCATCATCTTATCACAGCAGGGCTCTCACAGGTTTATTTCTAGCTGGTTTTTTTGATGATGTGTATTATAGGGAAGGACAGTTTGGAGTTACAGAGGCAAGAGAAGAAGACAGGCAAAGAATTTAATGTCATTAATTTTACCTCATGATCTCTTGGCAGAAAATACTTTTATGAAGTAATTTTTGGAGCTGAGGCAGAGCCTAACATTTTTATCTTGAAAATGGTGATGAACAGATTTTTATCTCCATCCGGAGGCAGAAATAGCTTAACCAAGGCAACATGTTTGTCGTTTATGGCCGCTGATAACCTAAGGGCCTGGTCCAAATGACTGCTGGCTGTGCACATCCAGACATTACCTGTGAGAAACTTAAAATCCAGAATTTGACTACAAAGCTTTAAATCACGGTCTTGAAAACTTTCTTTCTGAAGACATTGATATATCCCACGTCTGCAAATATTTTGAATTTTATAAGAACATATCTCCCTCGGTTTCCATGAAAATGTTAATTTTATGATGGCTTCTTGTAGGCCTATGTTTATTCTGAGTCCATGTGAGTTAACTGTTGGTTAGACTTCCCTGGGCAGCTCTGTTTTCCCTAGAATTCTGTTGATGGGATTTTTTTTCAAATACTTGCTTTTTCTGGGGCAAGAGACTGGGTGGCCAGGCTTCTCAATGGTGGTGAAGCAGTGGTGTAACACCTTCTGAGAGAGTGGCAAAATTGTTCAAATCCCCACTGCTTTATAAGGATTAATTTAATGAGAGCTGTCAGTGAACATCGGAGGTGTGAGAGAAGACCAGGGTGTTACAAGTGCTCTTGAAACCATGCTCTGACTGCATACCTGCCAACATTTCAAATGTTCAAAGTGGTAGACTTGGCAGATAGGCTGAGTCTGGTTCCTACAGCTGCTTGCTCCTGCAGAGACTCCTGCCTCCTCTTTCCACACCTCTCTGAGAGGCCAGCAGCTTCTTGCACTTGCAGGCTGGCTTTCTCTACTGAAATGTCAGGCACTCCCTGCTTGAATCCTCCTGCTGCCACAGTTTGAAGAGGCAAGACACCACCAGTCCTCTGAGCAGGGTACCCTGCTTCAGTGACTGTGTGCCTGTCATTTCAGCAGCAGTAGAAATGATGCAAAGTGAGCATGTTGGACCACAGATCTAGTGTTGGCAGGCAAATTGCTAGGGCACCAAGAGGAACACTGGTCAAAGGAGTGGAGAGGTGGATTACGAAGAGAATTAACAGAGCCATTATTAAGTTGCTTAGCAAAGGGGAGTGGTGAACATGTTAGACGTTGCAGGAAAAGGTCTTTTAGGCACGAAGCAAAGTAGGACAGAAGGTGGAATTGATTTCAGATTTGAGATCCCCAAATGGGATTTAGAAGTCCTGCTTTGTTTTAAGCAGATAGTCTTCTCTCTGGTGGATATTCTTGTGAATCTATAGGCACTCCATGAAATACAAAACTGGTAGACTCGTGCACTAGGTCCATCTATCTACTCAAGATTTATACACAGTTTTATAGATAAAGAACCTAAGTACACCCAGGATGCACCTGATTTGTTGTGCTGTCACTGTGAAATATATCTCTGCATGCTCAGCAAGCTCAGTCCACCAAGCATGAATGTGAGATGTTAAGCAGGTTTACACAGGCACACAAACGCTTGCCTGAGATGTGTGAGTGCCCAGAAACTCAGTAGATTCAGAAACTGTGAGCAAATGCCCAAATTCCTTTTGCTCCCACAAGAAGTCAACATCGGTGCAGGAAAGGGGAGGTAGGTGACTCACAGAAGTGAAAATCTATGACCAGGAGTGTCAGAGTTGGCAGGTATCGGTTATACTGAAAAAAACCCCAAAACTCAGTAAAAGAAAGCAGTCATGGAGGCTACACCTGGCCTGCATCTATTGTGGCTGTGACAGAAGGAAAGAAATAAGAAAGCAAAGCTCCCAAACCCCTAACCTCCAAGTATCTGAATCTCCCTCAGCAATACTCTTATTTTGACCTCAAAAATGAAACTAATGACCAACCACACAAACAAACGTTGGCCAGACCAGTCAGCCAACACTCTCTGCAGAGGCAGTAACATTAAGGACTGCTGCTCTGGTTACCCAAAGCTGAGCTTCTCTTCCTACTGGCAGGTCATATTTTTTTCCTCACTGCCCTGCTGATCTGGTTAGCCCTTGAAGCTCTATATGCCCTGTCCACACTCACTGCATTTACCTCTGGTGAGGAAGGGTGTGTGGTGGCACAGCACAGGATGTTTCTGAGAACTAAGTGTGGGAGGAATTATCTTATTTCTCCTCTGAGGAGACAGAGTTGCAGACAGCAGAAGGGAAAAAAATAAAAAAGAAGAGCTGGTAGTGGACTAAGAATATAGAATGGAAAACCCAGCAACTCATTTTGGCCTTGAAAATCATAGTAGTTGTCTCCTGATGGGAAACACCCAGAAGGAGAACCCAGAGGAGGCTGTAGATGTCTCCTGATGGGAGAAACCCAGAAGGAGAACCCAGAGGAGGCTATGACTCCAACAGCAGGGGCACAGGACCATGCCTGGAGAGGGCATCAAAGGGAGAGAGTTACTGAAAATTAGGTGGGGCTGGGAAGGTTGGGAACAGGAGAAAGGTGAATTAGAACAATACTCTCTGAAACAGCCTTCCACAAAATAGGTAGAGCACACCTTGCTGTACCAATAAAACTGAATGCCTCTGGTTGAGACTTCAGAATGGGTCACCATTTCCTCATGAATACTCAAATCAACAGTTTATAATACAAAAGAGCCTAAATCCTCATATATTAAAGAAGAAAAGAGAGTCTGTCTTCTAAAGAAGTCTAAATATCCTGCTCTTAGAGGAGTTTCTGGGTCTTCAATTCAGACCTGAGTCTCCAGTGCTGAGAAGTGATGACAGTAAGCCAGACCATGTTGCTTCCCTGTTGGAAAATTGAGTCCCAATACAATCAACAGGACTGATTTTTGGTGGTTCCATGACTAATACAGGGTGCCTTGAGCCCCATTCTGCACCAAACTCTCTCCCATTCCATGTAAGAAATGGGCCTAACCCTGGTGAGGAAACTATCCTCTGCTCTGACAGACATGTCTAGGTGTGAAGTTCTTCTAATGTTACATATTTATGGTGACAATGTCTCATGGTGTCTGGCTGATTTGGCATTTACATGCTAGATACAGCATGCAGGCAGGAGGGTATGTGCTACCCACCTCCTCCCCACTCAGATGGATTATTTGGTCTGCAGCATGCCCATCTGGTCTGTGTCCAGAGGTTTCCTATAACTCCAGGGGAAGGGGAGGAGTACACCTCACTCCTATGCCCATCTGGAAATGGGGTCTGTCAGAGGGGTGCACCTGGGCGCAGGAGCTGGGAAGCAGCACAGAAGTGTTAGGAAGGGCTGTGGTGAGCAAGGCAGCTCCTGCCACCTAACTTCACTTCTTCCTTAATGGCGAGTATGTGACTTTGAAGCTCTAGTCTCCCCTGATCAGTTTACTCCATAAATTAACGTGTTAATTGTACACACAGTGCTGTCTATTAGGGAGGTGTGTGTTTGACAGCCTCCAGCTGCGTGTTTGCAGAGATCCTGTTGTAGAAATCATTACAACGAGGAGTTTTCACAACCTTTTTAATGCACTCTTAAAAGTAACAATTACAGGGGCTTTAGCATTTGCAGCTGAAACATGTTTGGAGAATAGCTCATTCAGCTGCGTTAGTGTTAACTTGATGTTAGATTGGATTGCATGATGCCAAATTAGCCGTACACCACATACCATCCCACTAACATTGTAAGAGCTTTCCCTTTTCTTAAAAAAACCAAAAAGGGCCACCATTTTTAAAGCTCATACTTCAGAAATTCTTTTGTAACAGGTTCCATCTGTTCTTAATTTCTTGCCTAAACAGGCAGGCTAGAAAGCAAACCCTTTACTCACATTGAGTTCTTGTGTGAGTCACGGCTCATAGAAGTGTGCAGGCAGTCTGATCCTGAGATAGAGGCAAGTGTATGTTATATATTTACAACAAATCTCTTTGACCTCTCAAACGTGGTGGACACTACTGTTAATATATTGAACCCTGTGAATCACACAAGCAAAGTCAGAACAGATGTGGCTTGAATTTTTTTTGATTTGTCATCCTTTTCTCTTTGGTCACTGATACATACATCTACAGAAAACAAGTAAGTATAATTTTGTTTCTTTTAATGGTAGGAACTGAAGTCTAGCTGATGTTGGGTATAGAGTTATCCTGTAAAAAAATGGCCATTTCATAATCTGTCAGGTGAATATTGTTGAGGTGCTCCATAGGGTCCAGATATCAACAAGTTTGAGAGCATCCACACAGGCACTCACACCCACCACCAAGGCATACAACCCAAGCAACAACTGATGAATTGTTTGTCACCTCTACTAGAAAACATGTATGTGAAATGACTACGCACAGCTCATTACACTGGTAAAAACCAGCTGCACGCTCAGCTGGACCAGTGCTCCAGTGGCTATGGGTAGAAGTTTGGTACGAATGCAGAAACAATCCCTTTTTCTTTCCCTTTTTACACTAATTTGCTGTCTCCAAACAGCAAATGGAGCCCCTGGAAAGACTAGGGGTGGCTGGTGTGAGCAGAGAGGAAGCAAAGCATTAAAAGGTGAGTAAAAGATGCAGTGGAAGTTAAAGCAGCTTGACCCTAGGAGACACAGATCTGTGTAATGTAAATGGGAAAACTTAAAGAAAGAAATGGTTTGCAGACAAATAATGGGAGAAGGTTGACCCCGGTACTGAAAAGGGAGGGGAGGGGAGCGGAGGGGGAAGAGGGAGAGAAATAGGAAGACAGGAATGAAGACCTGTGTAATGTAAATTAAAAAGACTTCAGTATAAGCATTTACAGACCAGTTGGAGCCCAGAGAATGTATGCCTGTCCTCTAGCCACAGAATGTTTCAATATGCTATTTTCTAAAGTATTTTAAAGTACTGCATGTTTCAAGGAAAAAAAAAACCCAAACCAACCAACCAACCAAAAAAAACCCCAACACCCCCCCCCTCCCCATCCCTTTAGAAGACTCTGCAATTTGCTATTTAAATTGCATTGAGAAGTTTCACATAGTAGGTCACAGATATTGCTGCACTACTTCACCGATCCTTTCCTACAGGCAGAGCGTTTAATGCAACCTATCAAGGTTCCCTTGAATTTACTGGAGGCCTTCACTGATGTAGTAATACAGTAGGTTCTAAAATACTTGAAAAATAAAATGAAGATTAAGAAAAATATTTTTCTTGGTGATAAATTTAAGCAAATTGAATGTAATTGCTCAATTTTATTCAAAGAAAGAGTCTGTGCTGACCTTACACTCAAGTATTCTTCCTGACTTCTGCAAGCATGGATACATGACATCATTCGGACAATTTGCACATATTTATACAATTTGTCATCATTCTGTCTTTACAGTCTGGAGAGTTACAGGATTTGCCTCTAGGCTTACTTTTCCCCCTGCACAAGATGCTTTATGAGAATCATATGCTTGCAATACTATTTTTAAAAACTGAAATATTTAAGTAAACATTAGGAACCTACTTCATATTTAAAGCTGATACGAAGAAAATAGATTGTGAACAGAGAAACAGGGATTGAAAAATTCTAAACCTAAGCACATATTGAAGACACGAGTGTTTTTTCCCTTACCTTTGACATGGGTATGTATGAATGTCATGGGCCAGGATAGAATTTCAGAGATGGGGGAGGCATGAAATGAATTTTTTTTGTGCTTCTATGGAATGTAATTGACTCCTGTACATCATTACCATATCAATCAGTTTTGTGGATTGTCAGGAAGATTAGGAAAGTGGCTATTTGGCATGCACTCCAAACTTAGATTCTTTTGAGATGAAGGAAGGGGAGAAGACTGGCACAGTAGAGAGAGGCAGAAGTTTACAAACTGTATGTTTCTACTTAAGACCTTAGCAGTTAGGGCATGTGAATAACTTGTCTGACATTTTTAAGTGGGTAAGTAAGCAAATAAATGTTTCAAATTAATATTGGCATTAATTTTTGAGAATTTAAGTCCTTAGATATTGGGAATTTTCTTAGGTCTGCCCCATTCAGCTATTAGGTTTCAAATTAGAAAACCCTTTTTCTTGTTTATGGTAGTTGCTATTACTGAGGTAGTCTTTATAAAAGAACAGCAGAATATGTTCTTAAGAAGACTGAGATGTTCTTTACCAACTCTGTTCTTTTAGGCTGCACTTAAGCTGAGGACATCTGTGAATTTTGTTTTAGACATATACTATGTGTTTGGAATCTTATCAGGGCAAAGCCTGACTTGGTACCAATATTCTCTTCTATCTGCTCACTTACTCCTGCATCCTGAAGTACAGATAAGAGTTGCTATAATACAGCAGAGTGGCTGAAACACCACCTTAGGGTGGTAGCAAATATGGAGTTGGCAGAACTCATTGGCTTTGCTGTATTTTGTGAGCTTTTCCTAGTCCTAATAAAAAGATCTAGTACTTTGTTTTTTTGTAAAGGAAAAAAAAAAGTCAGTCTAAAAGAAGCTCAAAGTGGTTTTAACTAAAGAGCAAACTTTTTTTCTGGGAAAGGCAAATATTTTTTTTTTTAGAATAACGTTTTTCCCATTTTAAAAAACTTTTTTTTTTTTCCTAATTTCACTTCATGATTTTAAAATAGTTATAATTATCCCACAATTAAAAAAGAATTTTTACCTCAGGCTGAATGAAATGTTTTGTTCAAATAACATTTTTTCAGTATTATGTCTTGACCATAGAATCAAGAAAAACTGCAAGACCTTTCTCCCACAGCAAGAAACAAGCTTGGCCATTGATTTCAACTAGCATAAAATGAAGTCCGAATCGATTCACACCAACAGCTTTTAACTTTCAGAGGGGGCTTATGTTTGAACGATAGACTGAAAGTGAGCGATCCATAAACCTGGTAAATAACACTTTATTGCTCTTGTAACTCAGTAGATGTGCACTGAGCTTTATAGACAAAAGCAAATCTTCTCTCTAAGTTATTATGGACAAATAGAGAGGAGACAAACAGCAGACTCGGAAAGGTGAGGATGGATGAAGATGGTAACCATCAATTGAAGTATATTTCCAGTGAGTAATTGGAAGCAGAGGTCAGCTATTCTGGCTTCTTGAAACAGTCACTTTTTTAGGAGATTTAGAGGGAGAAAGATGGAGGGTCTTAGTGAAAGCAGAAAGATAAACACAGAACATTGCATTGGAGGCACACATTTTGGGCTCAGTGACAGATGAAGGGAAAAAAAGCATCAACACATCATAGGTAAGGCTGAAGAACTTTATTCTGACCCTTTAGGTGAAAACAAACCTGAAGAGAGACTTGAAAAGCTCCTTGTAGCTGAAGTCATGCCACGATTTTGCAAAAAGACTCAGTTAATTAAATCCTGTGAAACAAAACACTGCTCTTAATTTATTAAATGGTCCTGTGGGCTAACAGGCTACTAATGCAGCTTTTGCAGACCCTCTGACACTTGCCACTTGTGACAGCAGGTTCTGCAGGCAGCGACGAGGCAAGTCTTTTCCCTGTGCTTACCTTTATGCACTGCCACTAAATCTTTGCACAATCAGGGACTAAGCATCTGTCAATAAGTCCTGACCACACAGGCACATTGACTTATAATCTGACTTCTATTCAGTATGCGCACAGGTTATCAATGCACATATTTGGTACCCTTCATTAGTTTAGTGTGCTATCTTTAGAGAAAAGTCAATGGCCTGCCCATCTCAATGGATACCCTAGAATAAATTTGTGAACTAACTACAAAAGAGTACATAAAACCAGATGAGGCATGACAGAATTAAAGTCTTTGAGTCAGAGGCTCAGCTGTGGCAAGCAGCCAGCTGTGCCACTGCCAGTTAGGCCATACATATTACCATTACAATTATATCGAAGGGAAATGACTTCATGCGCAGGGTATGGCTTGAATATTAAAAATTCCTTGAGCGAAATGAAAGGCGCATTACAATATGATAGAAAAAGAGTGCAAACATGTTTCATTTTATTTCGACACTACGCTCCAGCAGATGCACTGGTAAGCAAAGGAAATTGCTAGGTCTCAGTTTCATGTTCCAGGGCTTTACTGATTGGAGGACAGATTTACAGCACATGTAAGAAACAATTAGAATAGGGACTCCACCAACAACAAAGCAAGGGAATAAATTCCGATAATGAGACGGGAAAAGTACAAGGTAGAAATGATCTATGTGCTTGCATTCGGGGTATAAAATGTCAAAAAGCCCTGTGTCAGCATGAATTGCACTAGGCAACAGATGGTGTACAGATTACGTGCTCTCTCCTCCTCTCTCTCCCTCTCTCTCGGCGTCTCTTTCTTTTATAGGTTTCTTTAAAAAAAAATCTACAGATTTCCCCCAAACACTTTGCTATTTATTGGCTGTCAACTGAATAACCATAAATGTTTGGTTGAGAGATTGTTGGGGAGAAAAAGGAGGTAGGGAACAGACAGGAAAAACTTCAAAGTTTTTCCAGTTACGTTGCACAGACAGGAGATCTACTTGTTGGTTTCCAAATGGTTTCTTTTGGTTAAATTTTCTAGGCTGAAAGTCTTGACTTTTTTTCCCCAGTCCTGGAGATAATAACTACATGTCATGAGAGAGAGAGGTGCCTGAAGCATAAGGGCTGTGCAATGCTGAAGTCATGTCTGACATCACAGCAATGAAATAGAGCTCAAAGAAACTTGTTGCTCCTTCTTAGCATCTATTTACATTGCATAAGTAGAGTGCCTGAATCATGCAAAGGTCTTATTTTGGGAAAAAAAACCTCATAAGTCATGGAGGGATATGAAATTTGTGACATACTTTTACCATGGTGAATCATAAGACACAACACAGTGTCACTATAAAACAATCAACACTGCAAAAGCCATCTTGGTAGGGGTTGTTTTATCTGTTCTCCCACTTAGTGTATGAAATTGTGATATTATATATAACAGTTTAGGACAAGGGATGAAAAAGTGTTAGTTCTAAGACAAAGATAAATAATCAAACAAGATACAGCACAAACAAGATAATAACCAAATGGGAATTCACTTACTAACCTCCATCCCAGTGAAAACAATAATATATGAATGCTGGTTGCATTAGGCATTTTAAAGTCAGAAGCACAAGAAACATGAGATTTTACAGTTGTATTTCTAGAGTGGTACCCGTTCTTCTGTTGTTTTTAACCATACTGTTTTCTTTTCACAGGGGCTTAGTGTTCTGGAAGAATAATATGAAAATAGTCCTCCGGATGATAGTTCTCTGATTTTCCACTTCTAAATTTGAAAACTCTTAGACATTAATTATTCATAATACAACTAAAGAAATTGTCATGTTTTTAAAATTCTCACCATGTATTTTCTGGGTAGAAAACTGCTAGACCTTGAACAATCTAAGTGACCAAAATATATTTTAAAGTTCAAAACTCAACTATATTATTGTGATATTATGCCTTGTACTTTCCACCCACATTGATGCAATCCATTTAAAGCCAGACTGGTTTCCGACTTGCTTGATCACAAAGATGTCAGAGATGCAGATTTACATAAACAGCAAGGGAGGATTTTAACCAAAGTTAGGACCCCTTCATAGTCCGTTAACACCTGCTGAGGTGGGATGCACTGCTCTGCTTTGTGGCAGGGCTGCAGCTGTGTGCTACCCTCATTCATCACACCCCCTGACCGAGGTGCTGCCCATGCCTCTGCTGCTACGTCCCACTTGCCCTGTCTGGCAGTAACAGGTGACAGAGGTATTATGTGAAGGGGGACAAGAGGTGCTGTAAGGGCCAGTGGTTCCTATTTGTGATGAGTAGTTTACCACCACCAGAGCAACTAAAAGTGCCCAGAGGTTAAACACCCACAGCTGAGTTCTGAGGTTACAGCAGTTACAGAAATAACTTCACTCTCAAATGATAGTTTCAGTGTCCGGCTCAGAATGGAAGCAGCCTAAGTATCAAAATCCATTGGAAATAAAAGCGCGACTTGTCTAGCTTTGTGTATCACAAGTAGCATATCAGGCTGTCTAGAAGCTTTCCGAACCCAGTTGACTGCAGATGGCCACGCTGCTGTTTCCTGGTGTGTGCATCATGTAGACATGTACTTTCACTTGCAGACACAACCTGCCTTGTTTACTTTACCTGTCGAGTAGGGTGACAGCTGTCGTATGTTGGTTCTGGCTGGAAAGCTCCTGACTGAGTCCCATGTCTATGGACTGACACTCCCCTCAGCAACCCTGTAGCGGTGGAGAGAGACCCCCAACTCCTTGTGTGGTTTCCAGAATGCCCTACTTTTAAGGGAACCTCTCAGTCCCAGGGAGGCAGATGCAGGTTTGACCTACCTTTGCCTCATGGGGATTATATGGAAGTAAGTCTTCATATATGGAAGTATGTCTTCACAAAAGCAGGAAGATGTGTACCATCTCTGGTGTGTCTCAGAGAATGATCAGATAAGGAGGAATAGTGGCTCTTTTCCCACCCCTGCCCTATCACTCAGGGATTTTGTACTTATGGGGTTCTCAAGAGGCTGACAGTGTTATGACTTGAGGGCCTTTTCATTTCTCAGTGGACGGGGGAAACATTTAAATAATTTTTCCTTTAAAGACAAGTGTCAAAGGATGCTCACTCGTACCCATGTGTATACTGATGTGAGTCTTGACCATGCTCAGACAGGAACAGTATTTCTAAAGGTGCCAGTGGAAATTATGAACATACAGATCATAAAAGTGTCTGGGATGTGTTATCATTGAAACAAAGAAGATCTGCCAAGATGGAGAGTGAGCAGTTAGAAGAACATGTGCAAGGGGCTGACAAAAAGAATCCTTGTGAGAAACAACATTAAAGACTGAAGACTGGGACTACTGGACATCAAATTATAAAACATGAGCAAAGAAAAGTCCAAATACACAATGACTTCTCTACAATTTACAACTTGGAGAGAGAGACAGTCAATTCTGGATCATATGGTTGGGAGTTAAAGGTTCCAGAGTTTCAATGGTAAAAGTGGCTACAGCTTCATAGTCTGCAGTCAGAGGCTCCAGCGCACAAGGAGATGTTATTTCTTTCTATTTTTCTCATCTCAGAATCCTGAATTAACTTCTAAAGCTTAATTAAAACTCCAGAATACCTCTGTAGTATAAATATTCTAATCACTTTCCCCATTATACAGATTGTGAACAGAAAGAGGAATGAGATTTTTTAAATACTTAGCATTAAACTAATTGATTCCTTTGAAGTCTGTAGGAATATTACAAAGAGCATGAAAGCCAACAGAGTTAAGCCAGCTCTAAGTGCCAGATTTTCAGAGATCTTATTAGAACTGATTAAAAAAATAATCCATTTGCTTAGGAAATTATGAAGTTTATTTTTTATACCAAATTGGAAAGTAGATTCAAAATTTCCCCTAGAACTGAAATTTCATCTTGGAAGCACCAAAACATTCAGTTTTCAGGTACATTGTTACTATTGTAATATAGTTACACTTCTTATTTAGCTTTTTATATTATTATGTAATATATTGTCAAAATGAAATCTAAGAAAACAATAAAGTTATGAGTTTCATTTTATTTGCATGAAATATTTGCTACTATAATGAGATTTTGTTTTGACTTTGAATTGTAGAAAATGTCATAACACTTTGACATATCTCTGAGAAATGTTTTGAATTTGACAAAAAAAAAAAAAAAAGCCTTTTCAGATGGAAAACCGTTTCACCTAAAGTGTTTAACCATTTCCAGCACTTAGGTCCTCAAAGATGAAAATTAGCTGCCTTGAAGGTTCTTGATAAGTACCTGAACTGTCAGAGCATGTGTCTTTCAGTGAACTGTATGTCTGTTTATATCTTCAGGTTTTTCAATAACTTTATAAAATATGGCTGTAATATGCTTGAAAATCCCAGCCAGGCCAGTTGGCTACCTTGCTTCAGGCCATGGAGCAAGTAGGTGTTGGCATCAGTAAAACATGATTCAGAATTCTACAGTCTTAACCATAAAAATAAGCAACGCTGTCTTTCCTTTTACAATAATAAAAAGGAGATAATATGAGATTTGTGTAGGAGAGAGATACAGACTAGACTAAAAAGAGACTGGGACACGTTACTTCCATTCTGGATGTATACCCTTTCAGCTGGCGGTGATAAGAGCAGTATATCCTTCCTACGGAGCCAGCAGTCTCTGTAGGGAGCAGCAGTTCTCCTACAGCTTTTGTGTTACATCAGCACCATTTAATTTCATTTGCTCTGACCTAGATACACTGGTTGTCATACTAGGAACTCCTGAACTAGAATCTGTACTTGAGCATTGCTTTCTTCTTTTTTTCTGGGTTAAATCTTGTGAACTTTCTTTCTTTTGCTGCCTCAATTTCTCTAATAGTGTGTACACCCTGTAGAGAAGTTGTGAATACAAATGAATGAATGTCAATTAATATAAAGTACAGAGCAAATCCTTATTAGTTAGTGGTATATTTTACAGTTTTATTTCTTGGACCACTCTCCATTTCCAATCTCAGTTTATTTTATAGAATACCTATGAGAAAAACTTTGTTTTTCAGTTCCAAATATACAGATTCATTACAAGTTATTGTTACAGTGTGTATTTGCAAGTTCATGATCTGTTAAAGTTTTTTCAAGAGAAATAGGATGTTGTTCTTTTGTCCATTTACCCTGGATCAATGCAAGTGAAATTCTGAAGGTGGGCCAGTTACAAAACCCCAAAACCAAACCATGTGTATACAGATACGTATATACATATGCATTTCTTACCTAAGATTATATTTGAACTGCTGTTCAGATAGATATAATTTTACGTTGTTGAAAAGAAAACTTCTCACACTCAGATGAATGTGAATGCTCCAACATAGAATTGTTTTGCATCACCAGGGAAAGGATGATCATCAACTTCCAGGATTAAACTTATCTCTCTGAAACAGACCTCAACAGACAACATTTCTAGTTCAAGAAATAGAAAAAAATAAAAGCAAGTTTTCAGATCAAACAAATAAAAAGCTAAAGCTGTCAGTCTCAAGCTGTGAAGAAGTTAATGACAAAACTGTGATCTGCATCATTAGTTTTTGCAAAGAATTTTTTTTCTAGTTTGTAAACTTAGAAACTGGTCAAATTTAAATGTTACAGTAGGTTGGAAGCTGATTTGAGGAAACTGCAATGTTACTGACACTTTTGATTCTAGCATGTACTTTCCATGCACTATGGATTCAGATTATATTTTTGGGTTATTACACTGCTTTATTATTTTTCTCCTGTTGTACATTTTCTTAGATGTGGAAAATAAAAAAATAAAAATAAAAAAAACCCCACCAACCTAGAGAAGTATAAATTATGGGATGTATGAAGAAGATGACAATTACATTAGTTCAGTCAGGAAAAAAATGTGGCAAAAAATGTCCAAGCCTGTCAGCTGCAGACCATTTTTGAAAAAATTAGCTCTACCATGACTATTGTCATGTCCATTAAAAATAAGAAGTTAGATTAAGAAGAAAGAATCAGGAATAACTGAATGAAACACATACATATGTAAGTGGATAACATGATTGCATAACCTGTTTCATTAGCTAACAACCTTAAAATCAGGAATTAAAAAAATTATGGGGAGGTCTATGCAAAAATACATAGCACCCAGGGGAAAGACTGGTTCTAAGCTTTGAGGAATGGAGAGGACATGCTGTAAATCAACTTACGTAGTGATGGTGTAGGAGTGTAATTAAGTGATAGGGTTCAACCATTTGGTATGCTAAGTTCCCCTGATTCCCTCCCCCAGATTCTGTAAAAATTATCCTCTCTTCTATTTTGATTTGGTCACCTCCTGTTCTGAAATCATCTGCTGGCTTTTACTTACTCTTCAGCCTCCAACTGAGGCTCTGCAAAGTCTGAGGCTGTGGATGCTGCACGTCACTGGGCTGCAGGTGTCTCCTCACACAGGCAGCGCAGGCTGTACTGCCATCGTACACCATGGTACATGGTGAATGGCTTCACCACAGCTCACACAAGTGCTCGTCATGCTGCGTGGTATTAACGGGATTGCAGGAAAGGCCCTCACAGTTTCCTGCTCATAAACCTGCATCTGTGAAACTCACTTCTTCGGTTGCCAACACTCCTGCAGAATGTATTTTCCCACATGGCTACCAAAAAAATAGGACACAGGATAGATTTTTAAAAGGCGTTTTTCACAGGTTCCACCAAGACTGTAACATATTTACCTGGACCTCATGTCTCAGGAAAAGGAATTTTTTTCTATAAATTCCACCCTTCTGAATCATCAGTGCTTCACTGAGTTAATTACAATATCAGCAATTCATTATTAATTCCCAGATTCAGAACAAAAATGTTGCAAAAGGTAGTCTATTATCTAACTTGGTTTTGAGGATTTTCTTTCTTCATAAAGGAATTTATCCAACAGTGCTAGTTAAGTATGTCACTTATATAAGGAGTGTGCCACTCCTTAATTCTCTGTAGTTTGTTTCTTCTCTGAGACAGAAATTAAGCAAGTAGTGATGTTTATTTTTCCCTGAAGTAGTAAATAATCTCTCTACTGCAAAGGCATATGACAGCTCATGTGTGACCTTCAGGTTGCAGTCTATCTTGCTGAACCAATGGTCATGCTGATAGTGTTGCAGCCTCACCTTTCAGTTAAAAAGCCTGCCTTTTAGAAAGTGTTTTACCGAGAGCACAAATGCAGCATCTTCCTGTCCTAGTTTGTGCGATGCATGACGTACAGCCTGAATTTAAATTATTAGCAACATAACTTTTTAAATGGTGGACATTATCTAAAGCTGATGTCAAAAATACTTCCTTTGAGTTTCTGATGTGAAGTTTACTCCATCTGATGCAGTCAAATATGGGGTATTTGTGTGGTCCCTGCCAGAGCTGTCAGTGGCACCTTGACTGCTGAGCTCACTATGCACCGGGTCTGTATAAGCTAAGATCAGAGCACCCAAGGAGGTGAAATAGGTGAAATACCCACCCTTGATCAGGAGATGAGGATGCAGCACGGGATGCTAGCTCCTCTCTGCTGCCTCCCCACAACCATTCCTCTGGGCTGGAAGAGTTGTTAAAAATTCTCTGCAATACTCCATGGGAAACAATATAATACCTATATAAATATGAATGTGTATGTATTTTTCTCTTTTGGCATCACCCTTCACCTGTTCCTATTATGAATTTTGTTCCTAGGTAATTCAAGTCCACAAAAGACCCTGTGGCTGATGGTTGCAGTGCCACTATTTCCATGAAGGGATACTTTAGAAGTAAACTTCCTCAGCGCACTATGTGACAACGATTATACAGAGCCTTGAACATGAAGTTCTATGATTCAGTGATAGGTTTCACAAAAATGTGGTAGCTTTTTTTTTAAGGATGCCTTGGTTTTTAAGTGGCAGATTCCTTTAAAACAGAACAGGCATTTCAACAGTGTAAAGAGAAAAATCTAATTCAATTCTATAGATGTTAGTGCTATTTGTAGATTCACACTCTTCTAAGTTTTGCTCTGAGGTTTTTCTTTTTTTTTTGAGCAGTAGATGATAAAAGATATGAGAAGGCCGGTGAGCTTCTATGAAGGGAAACTTATCTCTGGAAAAAAAAGGCCTAAATTTGCTTGCACTCTCACACTTACAGATGGGGTATAGCATTATGCCATATGGAAGATAACCTAAAATATTAAAATACATTAATTCTCTTGCCTTGAAGGCCTGCTGGCTGATTACAGACAACTCACTGGGGTTTTACACTCCAGTAAATTCACTTAGTTTCATAACGTAGGTATTTGCTGGTTCTGCAATACACTGTAGGGCAATGAGCCTATTGATCCACTGTTATTAGATGTGTTAAGACTCTGAACCATATTTAAGAAATAAATTAACTGAATTCTGAAATTTTTCAAAAAGTTAAATATTACAAAGCTGCAGGCGAGTGACAGAAAGTTTAGCACAATGTTGTCTTATTTCTCCAGCCATTTAAAATGTCTTTTTTTTTTTTTTTACTCCTGAATTTCCTTGCAGATCAGAGTATTTCTTGGTACATGCTGTGTTTTTGGTTGCACCCATATGCTTGTGTACAGCAGCGTTACAGCATTGTGACAGCAAAAGGGGATGTGAAGCCTTTTCCAACCAGTTTCCAACCCTTCTAGCTGCCTCCTGCCTGCAATTGGAACTTGGATTTGTTGTATTTGTACTTAACAGTGGTGAGAGGATGCTATAAATCCCACCATGGTAATGCTCCTTTACTCATTGCTGGTCTGATGCAGTTGCATGGATTTTGGTTCCCTTGAGGTATATCAACCTTCAAAGAAGATAACATAGCTGAGTCCTTTCCACTGGAGGGAGACACCACTCAGGTGGACAATAAATTATCAAAAAATCGTCAACATTTTTAGTGAGTAAATATGAAAAAAAATTTAAACCGCGTGTTAATGTGAACAGAAACTAACACCCAGTTGGACGAAGCTACCGCTGTTGGATCACCTAGCCAGTTGTTTCTGAACATAAAAATGCTAACGAGTGAAATTTCATCTGCTATTACACCTGTATATGTTGATAAAGCGGGCAGCAGAGGGACTGCAGTTACATAAAGCAACTGCCCTACAGATATAGTGCGACAACCCTGTAACTTCCATAAGTCAGTTTAATCTGACTCACTCTCCCGTATCTATTAATTTTCAGCCTAGAAAAACCTCTGGCTGAACCACTGAAGTCTCACTTCAGGCCTGTGTTTTATATACTGATAAAATAAGGAGTATTTGTAAACAGTGAGATAACCTCTTCATACGGTGCCTTTCAGACGACAGCCAAACAGCTTTCTCTTGTTCTTAGTCTTTGTTTCTATAGCAGACAGTCATCATACGTGCTATTTCTGAAAACTGATTTTTTTCCATGCACTATTTCATTTTTGGACTGCTTGGGACCTATCCTATTTTTATTAAAGCTGGCAGAACGGCCTGATGCCAGTATAACTGCTACTTGAGGCCATCATAGCTTATTTCCCCATTTGGGGAAAAAACCCACCAAAACCAAAAAATAAAACCACCAAGTACTGTTGTGAATGTCCTTCTGTCAGATCTCAATATATTTATTCTGAGAAAGACTTAAAATCTAATTAGATAGTGGTCAGTGTCCATTTCAAAAGTCTTCCTTGGCTCTGCCAAACATTCGCCAGAGGCAGCCTGGCCTTGTATTTTGGCTTCATGGCTATGTGTTGGTCTCATGGCTGAGCATCGTTCCTTTGTCTGTGTCTCCACCCGTGTGATTTGTTTTTGGGAAGGGGCTGGCATGGTAGCTGTGTTTGTTGGTATTACCTATTGCTGCCTTCCTCCTCTGTCATTGCCTCCTGGTACCCTATCACTCTTCACTTGGTTGCATAGTGCTAATGTTCCCACCTTGACAGACCACATTGTTAAAGCAATTATATATATAATTATAGTGTTTGTGTATATATATATTCACTAACCACATCACTGGTTACTGTATGGTTGTTTAATTGGTGTCAAAATGGGTCTGGTGTCCGTGGCTGTGAGGAGCGGGGCTGAGGGTAGTGGAGGCTCTCCCTGGATGGTAGGGAAACACTTTATGGGCTGAGCACCCCAGGGTCATCCTCTGCCTGGTAGCACCGACAGATGCCTGTCACTTCAGAGCAGGTAGGTGTGTATCTCTGTTTTCATTGATGGCACTGTTACAGTGAGTACTGGGATAAATGTTATGATGTTAACACCCTTGGAGAAGGGCCATCTACACTTGCTAGAACTTACAGTATCAAGAAGATGGTTCTACTCACCTGTTTTTTCTAGTATCAGCTATTCTAGCACATGAGCACTGCTGTTAACATGCTGTTTAAATGGTGTACTGTACACTCCTGGTGCAATTATATTTTATCAAATTATTCTTTTTATTCAAACATTTTTTTTCCTGATGAGTGACTGCCAACTACTTCCATTGGCTAATCCACAGAAGACAACCAAGAAATGTTGTGACATGTGTCACCACTGCATTTATGTGTGTCACTTCTGCCTGGGTCTCAGTTTGTTTATTTAGAATAGTAGAAATAGATGACCAGTGCTTATTTCAAATCTTCTGATATAATCCATCAATAATAATTGTAGATGTATTCTACCTAGACTTTAATAAAGTCTTTGACACCATTTCCGACAACATTTTCCTGGAGAAACTGGCTACTCATGGCTTCCATGGGTGCACTTTTCACTGGGTAAAAAACTAACAGGTTGGCCAGGCCCAGAGAGTGGTGGTGAATGGAGTTAAATCCAGTTGGTGGCTGGTCACAAGTGGTGTTTCCCAGGGCTCAGTTCTGGGGCCTGTTTTGTTTAATATCTTTATCAATAACCTGGATAAGGGGATCCAGTGCACCCCCATTAAGTTTGCAGATGACACCAAATTGGATGGGAGTGTTGACCTGCCTGAGGGTGGGAAAGCTCTGCAGGGGGATCTGGACAGGCTGGATGCATGGGCCAAGGCCAGCTGTAGAAGATTCAGTAGGCCAAGTGTTGAGTCCTGCACTTGGGCCACAACAACCCCCTGCAATGCTACAGGCTTGGGGACAAGTGGCTGGAAAGCTGCCTGGCAGAAAAGGACCTGGAGATGTTGGTCAACAGTGGCTGAATATGAGCCAGCAGTGTGCCCAGATGGCCAAGGAGGCCAATGTCATCCTGGCCTGCATCAGGAATGGTGTGGCCAGCAGGACTGGGGCAGTGACTGTCCCCCTGTACTGGGCACTGGTGAGGCCACACCTCAAATCCCGTGTTCAGTTTTGGGCCCCTCACTACAAGACAGACATTGAGGTGCTGGAGTGTGTCCAGAGAAGGGAACAAAGCTGGGGAAGGGTCTGCAGCACAAGTTCTGTGGGGAGCTGCTGAGGAAACTGAGGTTGTTTAGCCTGTAGAGAAGGAGGCTCAGAGGAGACCTTACTGTTCTCTACAACTACCTGAACGGAGGTTGCAGAGAGGTGGGAGTTGGTCTCTTCTCCCAAGTGACAAGTGGTAGAACAAGAGAAAATGGCCTCAAGTTGTGCCAGCATTGGTTTAGATTGGATATTAAGAGAAACTTCTTCACTGAAAGGATTGTCAAGCACTCTAATGGGCTGCCCAGGGAAGTGGTTTAGTCACCTTCCTTGGACATGTTTAAGAGATATATGGACAAGGTGCTTAGGAACACAGTTTAGTGGTGGTATTAGCAGTGTTAGGTTAACAGTTGGACTTGAAGATCCTGAAGGTCTTTTCCAGCTGAAAAGACTATAATTCTATGATAGTATTTCCTAATCAGCCATATATCGTCATTGTATGTTACTTTAATAATTTACACATTTATCACATGACCTTGCCTTTGTAGTAATTTCATTTCTAATGACTGAACTTCTTTTGTACGTCTGCTCCTACTAAAAATTACCATTAGCTGATTATAATGCTCACTGTGGCTTTTTAATATACAAACAACCCAAACAGAATGCAAGTCCCTATTACACAAGTCAGATATCCACTGACATGCTGTAAGGTAGGATCTGCCATCCAAGTTTTAACGCACAGGGATTTCTTAAATAAAGGCTACAGTCCCTCCACACTCTGTCAGGAAAACTACTTTTTTCAGATGACAAAGCACACAGTCAGCTAACATTCAGCTGAAGTGGTGTATTAAAAAGAATTCCCAAACCTCTACAACAGTCTAAGATGTAAGGACACAAGATTTTTAATTTTTGGTGGTAAAAGCTTTTCCAGCCTCTCAAGTATGGCATTTCTGGTTTCATCACAAACATTTTCCTGAGCACAATGTCATTTACAGTATGGTTCTAGATCCACAGCAATAAACGTTTAGGACAGAATGGTGAATTCTTTCCTACAGCTGACAACATGGTGTGATTTAGTGGAAAAAAAATGTTCCCATTTAAAATGTTCCCATTTTACCCTGGAAATAGTTGATCTTACCCAGAACTCTGTAATTTTTTCTGTAAATCAAATATATTGATTTATTTTTCAAGGAAAAAAAAAATCCTTTAAAGTCAAAGCTTTTTGGAAAAAAAAAAAAAAAAAAAAAAGGGCTGTCCACTAAAATGTTTAATGAACTATTTTAGCCACTGTTGTTTTACAGTCCCTAACCTTAAGACCATATCAGCCATGAAGTTGTCCTGTACAGCTCAAAAGTATTAGAAAAATGGAATGAAGAACAATGTGCCTTTGATGTAAAATTTCAAAAATTCTTTAAAAGAAAAAGACTTCCAAATCCTAAGGTATGCCAATATTCCAAAGAGATATTTCCATAATACTCTTCATTTCAGATAATTTAATACTCTTAAAATTAAATGTGACTCCCTTGTGAGGGCTGTTATTTTGGCACTTGGGTGGGCAAAGACAGCTTCAGAGTCCCTGGGTGAAGTTGTAGCAGCTCTTCTGAAACTGCATAGTACCATTTATTCAGTGATTTTCCAAATCTCCTTCTAGGTATACCTATAACACATGTTGGAGAGCAACATCTTAAATGATGAATATTAATCTTGAGTTGAAAAGCAGACTCATTTAAAGTAGTACTAAGTTTTCTCATTGCATTTAGTCCCTGGGACAGGATATGACTATTGCATCTTTCACTTCTTTGTTCCCCTCTTCCTTCTTCATCCCATATTTCTAGATATTTTTTAAATCCACTGTTTGAAAGTATTGTTCAACATCCTCCTAGTAAGAAGGACTGGACAAAAATCTTTTTGAAGGCTTCTACCTCCTCCCTTAATCATGCAAGGCGTGGTTTGAAAATTATGTCAGGCATGCCTTTCTCCAGGGAACAAGTGCTCAAAGCTCCTGATTGCCTGGGGAACAACAGAGCCAGAGGAGGTCCTAAATCAAACCCTGTCTCTCACTCACCGATACACCGATCACTGCAACAATGCACTTTCATTAGGAACATTTTCTTTGATTAAGAAAGGCATTGTCAACTATTCTACTTTTAGAGCTCTTAATGTGTTATTTTATACTGGCAGAATTTGTAATGCCATCTCAGAATCCATGGCATATTCCGGGACAACATATAATGTGCTCCTGTGTCATGACATATCACCATAAGACACAGGGCTATAACAGCCTATAATAATTTATGAGAGTACATTAGGTACCCATGTATAATTTATCAAATGGGCATTATGGAGGCAGGACTGTGCCTGACTGACAAAGGTTACCTCTGTATGGGTGTCTCATATAACCACACAGGGAAGAAACCAATAGCTGACATTGACTGAATTACAACGAAGAAGCTTTTACTCCACAAACTGGGTGCTCCAAGAAGTGAACAGCGTGAAAACAATTTCTGACCTTTAATGTTTTGACCTCAAATTGATACTCACCACAAGATTCAGATTGGGGTTTCAACACACATTAAAACTGGAAGAAGATAAGTTTTGAAGGGGAAAGTGGTATAAAGGCCATTCAAACTTGCACCGGGATCTTGATTGGATTTAGCAACAAATATGTAGGACATATTCAAAATTTATTCAAATATAAAATAAGGAGCCCATTGGATTCTTGAGATTCTAGGACCTGCTAGGCCCACAGTGCCAGCTTAAACATGACATCACATAGCCTTTGCAGCTGACCACTCTTCAAGTCAATTCTGCTCCCACTGAACCAAACATGAATTGAGTAATCTTGGGGAAAACCTCAAATGCCATAGGGTTTTATTCAAAATGAAGGGCTGAATCTTATCCACACAGCATTTTTGTTTCCTAGAGTGAGAAATATGAATAGAGCCCTGAACAAAGCCTCTGCAGCATGGTACTGTGCACTTGGTCATGTGGCGATGCTATATTCTTCAGAACAAAGTGGTTAGATTCTGGGTCGAGCAATTTAAAAATTTATGCATTTGCCACCCTGTCATAGGCTTTCTTCTGGGCCTCCTGACCAGACCAACAGCTGTGCTGGTGGTATAATCAATTGATCACAGCACTCTATGTTCAACTTTTTACCCATTCCTCAGGGAAAGGGAATTTCTTGCAGCCTGGTGCTACTATGCATGGTTTCTAGCTCAAAGTTCAATGGCTGCTGCTTTCAGGTTTCTTCACTAAAGTCTCTAATTTTAACAAAGTTGATGTTTGTTATAATACTTAATAGCAGACTGAAGCCAATAAATTTGAGTTGGCTATTGAGCAGTCATCACACAGTAAAAAAAATACTCACTGTGACTCTGAACTAAATTTGTTCATTAATTCAAGATTGAAAAGACTCTAATATCCTTGGGAATCTGAATTTCTTGCACTAATATTATTTTCATGGCATCAAAATGATCTGTTTCCTCTGGGAAGGTAGATAACTCGGTGGGCTCTGGTCTGGGAGTTAGGACATTTGAGTTTTCTGCCTTGTGGAACCAGTTGAGAAATACATTTAATGAGTGACAATTCTCAGAGTACAGATTTGTTTCCTTCAAAATCCATTTTTTTCCCCATCAAAAAATACAATTCCATTATGAGCAAAAGGAAAAATAAAAGGGTTCATTTTTTGAAAGTTTATATTTTACTTATCAATTTTCTTTCATTACTTATGGAGGAATTAACTTCTTTACCCTGATCCTCTTGCCCTCCAGATTTTGAATGATGTCACCTTATTACTTCTTTTGGAGAATTTCCATCAAAGATTTTTCTATCTACCAAAAAGTGCACAGACATGCTATTATCCGGGCCCCTCATGATAACATCATATCTATCTCTCAAGCCTCTCTGAGGCAAGCAAGGCCTCTTGTCTCCATTTTCTTGAAGGAATGAAGAGACAACAGAAGCCTAGGATCTCAAACCCTCTGAGACACAACAACTCACAGTAAGAATGACTGAATCAGCTCAGTATTAGATTAAAGTCCAGATTTAAAGTGTGTTTATGCATGTAGAAAGGGGAAAAACCCCAAAACATTGGTTCTATCTTTCCCCTAGTATTATGGGGAGATTTTTGTGCCCATCTTGAATGAAAACCACAAAGGTCTGGAAACACAAATATCTCTCCGGAACTGAAATCCCACTTCTTGCACATTTATATGAATGACACATCTGTTATAATAAATACTACAGTGAGCCTAGCCTCAGTTGAATACAAATAAATATGAATAATACATGGAATTTTTCCTATTTCTTAATGTTAGCTGTGCCTTGTGGTTTACAAATAGAGAAAATGATCCTGACCATGTTCCACCTGGTTTGAACAGCAATGCAGGTAGTCATCATAGTTCAAACATGTCATATTTGTTGGTGGTACATTCTCCAGGAATAGTGGTATACTTTTGAAAGGAGTTTTGAGGGTCTTGCTGGAAAGCTTTAAGCAAGAACTGAGCTTTTGAAAATAATGTAAATCCGTAAACTGAGGATCCTGGTATAAGAAGATGCAAATTCCTTGATGTGTAAGTGTCATACACTTTCATGTTGCACGAGATGTGTCTAAGAGATTCTGAATTACATGCGAAAGACAACAAGCATTTTTTACTATTCAGAGGGAAAAAAAAGAAAAGCAAGCAAGGCCTGGATGATGTTGCCTAGAAGTGTGTACACTTGTTTATTTTCAAAAGTTAGTTGAGGGCTTGCAGGGAACAGCAGGGTAATGGAATATTCATGAAGCAAATGCCCTTCTCTTAGCGGAGGGCAAAGGAAAGCAGATTGCTAAACCCCTTCAAACTTCCTGTGCAAGAAGCTCACGCTACCGAATAATGAAGCCTGTGTTTGGCACTCTGCAGCGCAGCCCTAACCTGGCACCACTCGGCTCTTTCACCTCTCTCTTCCCTTTTGACTTCTCCTCCTCTTTTCAGGCACGGATCCCCACTGCTTCCCCTTTGACCACAGCTGCAGGGCACAGACCCGCATAACTGACCATAGCCATGCAGAAACCCTCTGGTTTTCCCCCAGCGCCAGCCTGGATGGGTGAAAAGCACTGACGTGCGAATGTGGTCCTCACCTGTCAATACCTGAGCACAGCGGGGTCGGCGAGCGCCCATCACCTGCTGCACCAGAAACACAAACTGGTTTTCATTTTGTTTCATGGGCTTAGTTTAATGAGCACTGGGACGACTGGAAGGAAACCGTATCTCTATTATCACAGGATATAGACAGACATCAGGGCTCAAGCAACCGGTCTCCCACCGTAGACAAGGTGCCAGCCATTTTCAGCCCCACAGCTACACAGCATCTTGAATATCAGAAAATAGCGCACCAACCCCTGCGTCCCACCAACTCCAGCATCCCAGCATCCCAACATCCCCACATCCCAGCGCAGGCAGGCAGGCAGAGACACCCACAGCTGGAGCAGTGCCTGTCTTGACTAACAAAAGCCAGAGAAGGGGCGATGACCTGCCCTCACGTGGGCTCACGGGCCCCGTGGTGGGCTCAGCGTGGCCAAGCACAGCGTGCCGCTGGCGGGCAAGCGGGTGGCGATTGTTTTCCCCCGGCTGGCCAGATTGGTGTCAGCTGCCCGCGGCCCCGTGTGGAGGTCCCCCGGGACCTGGCGGACTGAGGCGGCGGGCGCACAAAACCAGCAGGCACGAAGCAGCAGGTGGCCCCTGCGGAGGTAATCAGGATCACATTCAACCGGGGAGTCGGCTCAATTTTCAGCCCCGTGTCTGCTGAGGGGCCTGGAGCTGCCTTGTTAATGCTGCAGGGAACACGTGGGACACATTGACTGCATTAATTGTCCCCACTCATTCAGTGGTGGATGAATTATAATGTTACCACTCCAGGGTAAAGCAAACACCTATCATAACAATCATGTCATTAGTGTGCAGATGCCGGCTGCTCTGCTTAACCTTTTGTATCTTTTTTTTTTTTTTAATGGCATGCAATAAGAATATTTTTTATTGTTTTTCATATAATTGATTTTTAGGTTGCAAATGTTGCTAAACCCTTGGAACAAGCGCAGCCGCATTACTCAACAGCCAGGAATAAGCGCATGGACTGTCAAAGCACAGATTAAAGTTCCTTTAGAGAGAAACAGGCTTTAAAAGTTTATGTTTGGTTTACCCTTTGCAGTACGACTGACACATTCGTTATTCACATAGCATGAGCTCTGAAAAGACTAATCGCCCTTAACAGTCTTAGGAATACTTCCAATTTAACTACATCTGCTAGTGACCAAAGATGATGTATGCACACCCAGATAAATGGCATATTCTGGTTTGAAAATTAAACTATTCTCATCTCTACTGAAAATCTTTTTGTTTGCTGTTACGTACATGTACACACACACATGTATGTAGAGAGAGAGACACACGCATCCAGATTTACATATATGTATGTGTATGGTCATTCCTTTTTATATATGAAAATTTATATTAATTTAATATTAGTATGCATATTAATAATCTCCAGGTAAAAATATTATTTTGGCTTCAAGTTGCATTTACTCACACATGCACCACAAAGCTTCCCTGAGTGTTGCGACATCATTATCCTGTAAATTATGTTCCTGAGCTGGTGACATGTTCTCATTTCTCTTTAACCAATCTCTATTCTCCCTTTAGTGGATATTCTTAAATCGCACTATCAAGCATTCTTGGAACTTCCCACTGCATGTTCCTAAAGTGCTCAAATTCACTTTCAGATGTAACCCGTAATCCCTTGCCTTGTGAGACTTGCAAGCAGAGACCCCACTCCCATCAGCCCTTGTGCATGCCATTAGCAATTACTTAGCTAAACTCTGCAGAAAGCAAAACTGGCAGGTTGTGAAAGAGGTTTGCATGGTTCAGCACTTGGCCCCAGCTCTGCACTGATGTCTTTTAAAATATGCAGATCCCTTATGCTTGTGTAGACCACTGTTGGAGCCAGTGTCCTTGTGTCACTTTTTTGTTAAAGCTCTGACATGTATTGCAACATGGTATACACATTTACTGTTCATTCATCTTCCATACAGGAGCTTCAGCATGCATTCTTTCTGGAGGTGGAAAGGAGATGCTCCCCCAACTTCCCTCTGCCATCTCCCACCACTTCTCCATGCACCCTTCATTAGGAAATGAACTGAGGTCTCAGGCTTGCAGACATTTATGAACCAAATCCTTGATGTTACCCGCTGCAAATAAGTTGGGGAGGCTCAATGGAAATAGCTGCTTGGTGTAAAGCCAAGTGTGCAAGCAAACCTTTGAGTAATTTGCACCTAAAACCATGGTGCAAGAGGTGGGAGATGTGCATAGAGAGTATCAGTGTACACATGTAGAGTGTCATTATAATGTTTGACACTATTATTGCGAGTTGGATTAAGAATGAGACAGTAGACTGTCATAATGCAAGAACAGGGAACGGGGGAGGAATGATAGAGTACTATCAATACAATTACTTATACTAAATACATGTAAATCTATAGCAAGAGTAAGTGCATAGCAGGATGAGGTTAAGGATGAGGTTAAAGTTTTATGGTTATTGTTCTGGTGTTTTTAAAAGTCATTAGACACCTTAGCTGACTAATTTTCTGTAGGTGCTTGCGGTTTGTGAAATGGAGAAGCCATTTAAAATGGTTTAGTCATATTTTAGCCTTAAACAAGTATTTAATTTTTACATATGCATGTAAAACCATGTTGTTTATTGGTATTTCCACTGAAAATTACTGTGATTCAGGTCTTTTGGATGCATTTCAAAAGAGTAAAGTGAATTTATGTTCCATAATCAGTAGAAGGTGTATTTCCCTGGAATCAAAGAAATCGTTTTTTATTATGATGGTGAATTCAGCTGAGAATATAATACCATTTTCTGGTATGCTGCATTTCTACAAGACCAGAATACAGTCTTGCATAGCCCTTATAATGGTATATACAAATACATTAAACAGAATAATCTTTTTTCCATACTTCCCTTTTAGATTGTTTGTGAATGGGAGAATTCATCTTTCAGACTTGCATTTACTTTATGTGTGCAAGTACACACTGTCAGACTAAAAACTCTGAAGTTTCTGAAAAATGTTTTTATTAACAAAATAAAAACCTGCAATTGTACCGTTTGATCATTTTTTTCCTCCAAATAATATTTATGGTATGTTTTTCCAAGCACACATATTTGATCAAAACCGAACAATGTTATTCAATGGCAGTTGGGTGTCTGAGCATGTTTTTCCCCACAAGTAACCTAGGTTAAAATCAACTTTATCCAGACATTTGTTTCCCCCAGTCTCAAAAAAAATTACTGTAAAAATGAACCCATATGAAAATGAGCTCTTGTACGTAAAATATTTTCCCACACATTGCTGCTGCTGAATGTTTTTACTTAGCTTGCTGAAAATGATATGTCTGCACAATTAACGAATGTGTGCTGCCGTCACATCTATTCTTACATTTTCCTATTTGAAAAATACATGGCCAGTATGGACATTTTATAGATTGGGAAATAAGTCTTCTCTTTTTGATTACTAAATATTTTACTGTAAATTAGTAAAATGTTTGCTGATAATTTGACCTGCTACAATATACTGAATTTTGATTACCAGTTTCTAAACCTATAAGTATGTGTGTTATTTGCTAGCATATGTGCACATATTAATAAACATTAAAGCAGCATGATGTTTTTGATTGTATACAAGGCCATAATAATACATAATAGATTGTTAGGCACTCTTATAATTTAGCATATATTTTTGCTAATCCCCGGATGATAACAAAAAATAAAAATCTAACCTAAAGATGACTTGTGTTACAGTTTGCTGTAACAGTTGCTCTAAGAATATTATTCAGACATGAAAATCACTATGGATAGAAGTTCACAAGTAAATAAGCTTATAAACTTAAATACTGATTTATACCACATGAGGTTCTGCTCTCTCTAGGACATTTTTCTTTTACTTAGTAGTCTTGGATTGTTTCATACACAAAAAAATTGATAATTAAAATAACTTATAGTTGTCCATATAATATCCATTATTATATTAACAACATTGTCATAATGGTTTAAGAAACATAAAATTAAATTCAGGGCTGTTTTCTTAAACCTTTCATAAATATTTTAGAAGTTAATTAGGAGACTAGAGGTATGAATAAATCAAAATTTATTCATAATTAAAAATCAGATATCACCTCTTCTGATAGACAAAAACCTTTAATTGCCTGTAATTAAGCAATTGTCCCTATAATTTGCTTAAGAGGATTGAATTGGAATGAACTTAGTAGAAAGACATATTCATGGTAATACGCTAACTTTCCCGCATTTTCTTTGTTCATTGTGGGTTGGTACGGAATATGGTAGAAATAGTAAAATATGCATATCTTACTTACTGATACATTAAATCACAAGAAATACCTTTCTGTATAATTTGATATAATTTGGCATCTGACCTTTATCTAATGCCTCATAACTTTTCATGCCAATTATTTTGTCTTCCTTTACCAAAATGTGAACAAAAACCTGAGCTCATGAATGATAATATATTCATTCAGCAGACCTAAGATGTATTTTTCCAAAGTTGTAATTAGCATTCCACTTTTTACAATGTGGAAATGAAACAAAGAAAACTAGATTTTCCAGTTCTTAGGGGAAATTACTGATCAAAACAAACACCAGAACATTGTTGCTCAGGTATCTGACCATGAAGTATGCTGTATGATATGCGTGCATGGTCTAGAGCAGTTCTCAGAAGGTATGGTGTTAGCTAAAATTTTTAAATCTGCCTTCTTAAAGGCTTATATGTATATATAAGCATCTTAATATAAATGGCTTAATTTCCTGCACTATGTGAACATCTATGTATTTTGCCAAACTCAGTAAGAACCACATATGCCGTTTGATAGTTAAGACAGTTTTAGTGAGGTTTATTTACCTGGCTTACTGACTGCCTTTCAAGTCACTGCAACTTCTCATGGAGTGCAAAACTAAGTCTGCAAAAGTTATTGCTGAGTTCAAGCCAAGTGTCTGACTCTAGAATATTCTTGCCCTTATGCTTACTGTCTTTCTAATCAATACGATATTTCATTTTGATTATAAATTGCCAGCTACAAACCTAACTGGTCTTGACTCACTCTCCATGATCAGGCATGCAACTCTCACTCTCAGCTCACAGCCCTGCTGAGCTGTGTCCTTCTTGGACTTGGGCATGGTTTGCCAAGTGCTGTCTCTCGCAATATGTCTGCCTGAGGCATGTGCCTGCTCCCTCAAAACTAAGTAATAAAGCGAAGTATTAGTTATTTAGGAAAAAAAAAAATCAATCAAAGCGTTTCCTAATCTTCTGTTAATCAGACTTTACTGTTCAAGTCAGTCATTATACTTATTTTGGAGTACTTAATTCTCACATCTATCTATCCATCTATCTATCTATCTATCTATCCATCTATCTATCTATCTATCTATCTATCTATCTATCTATCTATCTATCTATCTATCAACTATTAATCATCATCTATTTATAAATACATATATATGTACACTGTTGCCTATATAACTTCTAGATAATTATCCTTTCTTCTGCCTCTCCTAATTACACTTTATCTTTTTACTTTCATTAGGCCTTTAAAGTTAACTATCAAGGCTATTAGCAATACTCCTGATGTGATTTCCAAGGTATTTTTGTTGTTGGTGGTAGTGTTTTTTGGTTGGTTGGTTGTATGGTTTTGTGGTTTTTTTTTTCCTTTGCCCTTTGTAGCTCTTGTGACTTGGGTCTTTTGTACTACAAATCTTTAACATTCGTTATTTATCATTAGCAGACTTTGAAATTAGGCCAGATTGGATGTTCAATGCACATGGTTGCTACCAGTGTCAAAGGACTGTACTGAATAACACTAGTCATTCCTAGCCCTGTGTTTTTAAGTCTCTGTTTTTTTTAACTCTGAAGATAGGATTCTTGAAGCTTGCAGCTCACCTCTCTGAATTAGCATTGTGTGCCGCAATGTCCTTGCTTTCATTTGTCATGTTGCTTTCCAGCTGGCATGTCTTATCACCCCTTGGCAATACTGGAATACTAAAACTTCTGTTAAAGGGTAGTTGCTAAATGGCAATGTTGCCTTCCAACTGTGACTTTCCTAAGTTGTTCAGAAAATTATTACATCTCAGTTATTTAGACCATTTGTATCTGTTAGGAATATGTCTCAGAGACATGAGAAACACATGAAGAGTTTAATTTTTAAGGTGTTTCCAGCCACCTTCCCTACTTGTTAACAGCCCAATCTTGGAGTTCCTTAAGACCTGTCTCAGCAGAACCAGATATGTTTAAGCAGAGATTTCAGGATAACGTATGTTAATTTTAAAGATATGTATTGTGATATTAATGAACTGCTTTGTCTTGGCAACAACTTCCCTTTTGCAGGTGGGATATATCTCAGCATAATTTTGGTCATCTAACAGTGGGACATACAATTTCAGGTGGTCTTGTAGGCTCTATTTGTAGTCACTGCAGGGAGAGGCACACATACATTTTGGAGACAATTAATTCCACCTATTTTGGATGTTTATTTTGAGGATTAAATGTCTTCTCAGGCTTATTGCTCTTTGCAGTGACATTACATGTAGTCTAGGTGACCAGTTTAGACTAGGTGTTCAGTTTTTCTGTAGCTAAAACTTAATGAAATGAAGCCAATTTTAGTTTTGTCACATTTGTAGAATTGAAAGAATTTAATGGACAATCTATTAAATACTGTTCTGAATTAAAATACAGGGTCAGATTCTATATTTCTCATTACACTTATTTTAGACAAAATTTGACTTGTGTGACCAAGGCTAGAATTAAGATTCTTAATTAGTCTTTCCTGTAAATATTTGAAATCCAGCTATAGATTTGTGATATCTGCCACTGCTATATAAAAGAAACAGACATTGTACTGAGGAATGGAAGACATAGTCCAGTGGATATATTGTATGTATACATGTACACAAACATGTATTCCTAAAGAAATACTTGGATACACACTCACACAAACCCAGAGTCATAGCACAGCTCTGCAATTAGTGTTGTAGATTAAATGTGTGTGTGCACGGCATGAGCAAAGGCAAAAGTCTGGAGAGCTTAGTGAAAAGAAATAAGGGCCATTAAAGACATTAAACTTTACAGACCAAATATGATTTTGTCTTAAATCAAACAATACTGATGAAGGTCTTCCAACAGACTCTAATATTCTGTATTTCACAACACATTACAATCAATCATAGGACCCCTGTAAAGATTTAGTGTGTTCATGAATAAGTTGGCAGTCTTTTATGAACATCAAGATCGGTGAATGGTTGGGCATTAAACCTTTAGAAATTATTAAAGGAGACTGACAAGAACCTGTGGATTAATATATGATTTACACGCGTTATGTAGGACATAACACTCTGTTGTGCTCTAAGCAGTTTGTATGTAATAATGAAAATTGGAACAGAAATTTATTTAAGAGAGAGGAAAGACAAAGTTAGCTTTTAATGGAAAACTCTTCTTTTGAAAACCTGAGGCCATTGTCCCTCTCAGATAGGGGTCATGACAATGCTGGCTGGCTGCCCAGGGGCTGTGGGTTGCTGGTCATTCTGCTTTCTGTGTAAAGGTGGTGAACCGAGACAAACCTTTGAGAGCAGCAGAGGTAAAGCCTCAGCTACCGTATTTGTCAGCCTTTGCATAAAGCCAGTCACAGCTGATGGCACAGTCACTACAGAGGCTTCAACAGGAGAACCAGTGTCTCAGAGGCAAGACCCAAATCACAGCCAAAAGCTTGCTGGGTGCAAGACCTTGTGCCTCAGGTCCTACCTGTGTAGCCCAGCCCCAGAAGATTATCTCCTTGAACACAATGCAAATCATTTCTTGTTCTCAGGTATAAAGGGGAAGTCTGTGTCCATACAAACCAATTTGTGAAAGGGGGCTTCTGGGACTGCATCTGCACACACCTTTCTCCCAAACTGTGCCTCTGCAGTGGTAAAATATTTGAAGTTGAGGCTAACAAGGCTGCTGAGATTCCAGACAAGGCAGGTATATTTTTAGCACTGCCTTAACTTTATGAATATCTGACCCACACACTTTGGATCCTGTTCCTTGAGGTATTTCAATATTTATCTACATTAGAACATTCTAATTTTCATGTAACTATAGATAATATGTATAAAAATATATGTAAATCTATTTACTGTATAACTCCCATGCACACACATATATATGTCTCATATCCACATTATTCATAAATCTAACTGGAATGAAAATCCCCATATTTGAGGAAGAGAAAGGTGTTGTATTTCAGAAATCCATTCTTCTAATACATTGTCTTTTATTCTGAATTTAACAGAATACTAGTAGATTTCAATGTTAAAAAAAAAAAAAAAATTTCTATGCTCATATGATATGTTGTGTTTCTTTATACGAGCTGCAGTCTGCTTAATGGGAAAATTTCTAGGCTATGACCACCCATAATATCTGTTTCATTAATATGATCTTTGTAGAAAATCCTCATATAACACAGGGATGGAGTGCAATATTTGTTCCTCCATCTCCCCAACAAAAAAGCACAATGACTTTGCAGGTTGTTTTTAAATAAGGACAGGACAGTGGTGCAAGTCTGCAAGCCACAATTCTGTGTTTTATCAGAAGACAAGGTATGAAAGGATGTCAGCTTTCAATGAACATCCACAATCTGTAGGACAGTATAAAAAAAGGCAGTGATAGTAATTACCCTTTTAAAATAATTCCTCGTATCCTTAAGCACATTATGGAAATTTATAGTACACATCAGATGTCTGTCTGTGTATGGGGGGGATGTGCACCTACGTGCATGTATGGGTATGTGAGAGAGTGAGAGGTTTCTGGCCATCTTTGCATGGCTGAATTTGTGACTGTACTGAAATGATGAAGCAATTTGTAGTGGTGTCAGTAACTCCTTGGGGGATGCTCACTGAATGCATGTCATTAGGTGCCACACAATTTGCTTTGGCTTGTTGCTCACTCTGCAACACCAGTTCATGATATGTTCTTAAAGATTATAACATTCTGCCCTTTAATTTCAGAGGTATTAATATTTGGTTAATCTTAACTAATCCCAAATATTCCACCACTCCCATCCTACCGCTGGATGCTCAGGAATAAAAAACCCTTTTTTATTCCCCCCCGACTTTTTTTACTGATCTATTGCCATGGTTATAATCAACAACAGATAGCAGAGGACAATAAGGTGGTGGGGCAAGGATCATTGCCCACTTAAGCACTCCTAACTTTTCACCATAAAAAAGTAAAAATAATATGATGCTAGGGGATTAACTTCCAAGTTGAACTATCATATATGCACAGATTTATGCTACATATAGTAGCTGTTTGTCTAGCACTTTTGGACACCTGAATATTCAATAATTACTTCTTGGGAAGCCAGCTTTACAGAAAAGGATCTGGGGGGTTGTGCTGGTAGGTAAGTAGAACGTGAGCCAGTCATGAGCAGCAATGAAGGGCAAGGGCATCCTGGGCTGTATTAGGTAATTTCTTACCTAGCCACAGGTGGGATAAATTATCCTTCCCCTCTATGTGGCACTTGTGAAATACTGTGCAAGGCTTTGGTCTTCCCAGTATGCATAGGAAGTCCCAAGACTGATTACCAGGGTGGTTAGGGGCTGGAGCACATGCCATATGAAGAGAGGCTGGGACAGTTGGATCTGTTCATCCTGGAGAAGGTTTCAGGGGGATGTATTTGTTGTCTTCAGCTACCCAACAAGAGAGAAGACAGAGCCAAACTCTTCCCAGAAGTGTGCAGGGATAAGACATGAGGCAATAGACAGTGCTTGAAATCAGCAGCCTGATCTAAATAGACGTCCTCTGAGTGGAATGTGGGTCCAAAGAGCCCTGAGGTCCCTTCCAACCTATGTGGTTGTGTGACGGCCTAATTCAATAACTGAGTCCCTTGTCATGTCCCCCATATGTGGTTCCAGATAATATCCTTCAGTTGAGAAAATGAGTCTAACATATGGCAGAAACAGCTATAGACTAGGAGTTAGCCTACACATTAAATTCTCACAACCAGTGTGGAATGTAGGTCTCCTGTGTCTTATATGGCACTTTAACTACTGGGCTCTTGGATAAAAGGAGGGAACCATCTCCCTCCTTCTCGGATCTGGCTCTTTCCTCCATTTGCTTTTATATACAGTGCCTCAAAATGAAGTGTCCTGCTCTCAATTGACCCAAACACTTTTTTCTTTTTTTCTTTTTTTTTTTTTTTTCAAGAAGGAACAAAACCTGTTTAATTTAGTTCAGGGTGAGCCAACCTTTTTAAAAAATGCTTTGGTTTGGCAGCTGCATGTGAGTGATTCTCACTGCCCTTAAGAAGGAATACAGTGTTCAGTGGCTTCCTTCCCAATCTATGGGCCAAAACAGTGGCCAGGAAGGATTTTTTTACAGCTCTAGACTCGGGCCCAGGGGCTGAATTTCATTCCAGTTTATCCTCTGCTTCATGCTCTCATTACAGCCAATCTTTACAGTCTTTTTTATATAGAAAAAAATTTGTAAAAATATGTAAAAGGACTAAAGTACAAATCAACATTGGAAGCTTACTTAGCACTTAAATAGCAATCTCCCTGCTTTGATTGTTTTATGCAATAAAAGACCCAAATAAACTGTAAATAAGAAAAATTTTCTAAGTGAATTCGAGCCTTCTAGTTGTTGTTCATAGATTTTCCAAGAACAGACTAGAAAATTCCAACTATATTTTTTTTCCGTGTAAAATTATAGGCATGTGAGTTCCAACATGAATATACACCAGTACTCAAAGGGCAACAGTTTTCTTTCTTCCAACTCGCTTCTATACCACCAAATGGCTTTTTTTTATAGGTCAGCCATTAGGAGAAGGACCCATGATAATGGCTGATTATTATTGTTATTATTATTGTAATAATTATA
>NW_010226298.1:0-7814 GCF_000690775.1 Eurypyga helias
TTGGTCAGCCCTGAATTGCTCAGGCCGTTGGGCTGGATGATTGCCGTAGGCCCCTTCCGGCAGAAATAGCCCGTTCTACTCTATTCTAAAACCAAGCAAAACCAAGATAACTCAATTAGGAGTGAATGGAGGGTGTTTTCTCAATCGGAGTGGGGTGGGGGATGATGAGGCCCGCAGGCAGTGTGCAGGCACACCCTAAGCATTAGCGGTATTCGAGGATTTGCAACTGGCTGGCATATTAGAAATGAAAGAGAACATTCTCTCTTACCTTTTTCAAAGGAATTGATCCATCTGCCGGGCTGGTCAGCTGCCTTAGCAGGCTCAAAGCTAGCAAGCTGTAGTTCCGAGTAGTCAGTTTGGGCTAAAAATAAAATGAAAAAATGCCAAGCTGTATTTGTTGTCCTTAAAAAAATTGCTGATTGCCCGTAAAAATGCAAAAAATATGTGCAGCAGTTTAGGAAATTGCAAACCACAAGGAAGCAGAAAGGAACTGAAGTCCAGATGGTGCCATGCAGAAATAAGTAGAAGCAGTAAACAGAATGCAAAACAGAGCGTAAGATGGAAATGTGGCTTTTGTATGCTCTGGAGTAATTATGTTCCTTTTTAAACACAGATGATGTCTTGGCCAGTAAACAGGGTGGTGGATTTGGGCTGTGGAAGCTTAGGGGTAGCCACTGGCCAGGCTGCACTGTTGTTGTCTGAACTTGGTCTGGACGTTATCCTGTGGTGTGTGTTTCACATTCCTAGCTATAAAATGGTAATTTCACATGACTTATGTGTAAAAATAAATTCTACTTTTGAGAAACTTATATGTTTGCGTGAGGAGGAACAGGTTGTAAGGTGGAAAAGGCTATAGATTTATTTGTAGTTTTGCTGGATTTCTTACTAAAGCCTGACAAAAATCAGCTAGGGACTGTGTGCTGCATTCCCATAAAGTTTTCCAAAATTCTTACATGAGAAGCATCACACAAATGCAAAATACTAAGTACGTCTGAAAGGAAAACTGAAGAATATGAGCATGGCAGCATTTCAAAAATTTTCATTGCCATTTGGTATCTTTTTTTTTTCTTTCTCTCCATGGTGTTCTCTTGAGGTTTGTGTGTATTGCCAGGAACCCTTGTATTGAGTCAGCCCGTTTGCTTGGGGTGTGATTAAAAGCCTCTCTAGTTTTTGCAGATATCACCAAGAGAGGTGTTAGAAAACTGAACAGATGCAGAATCGCAAGGGAAAAGGGGAAGGAAATGCCTGCCTGTTTTTAAAGTTGACAAGGTGGAAACTCAACAAGGCCAGGGTGTACCAAACTGGCATCGTGCCCTGATACCAGAATGACACACACTGCCTTAGGAAGAGGCAAAACCAACCTATTTTGTCGATTGTATATGCCACATCGAATAACAACACCAGCAAAAAACTGCCCAAAACCTTCCAGCAGAATGTCAAAACCCAGAAGAATGAGAATGGCAACAGAGATGGTGGATTAAGATCTCACATCAGTGGGCTTCTGTAGAGGAATCTTCCTACTTTCCACATCTTGGGCATGGAAGTGAATGGATTGTAAACTTCAGCAGTAGCCGTAGCATGTACTACAGTCAGTGCTTTGAGCTACAAAAGGGTACACTGGAGAGAACTGAAAACAGATATCCCTAGTGTATCTAAGACAGTTTATTTAAACGTGTTCTAGACATTGTTCCTGACAGGGGACCAAGGCAGTTCTGACTCAGTAATGTTTGCATCAAATTGTGTGAAAGAAACAGGTACTCTTTTGGAATGAGGGAAAGGAGTATTTTCAATCACGGAACTAAAGTAGCTCAACTTTGGCAATTATTTGGAAGACTTCTACAGAGAAGGTCCAAAGGCTTTTGGTTTTTTAGAAAAAAAGTTTTAAAACTAATGTTGCAGAAGGACTGAATTCTACCTTCTGAAAAGATTCATAATTCCTAATTCTCCAGGAAAAAAAGATACCTAAAATAGGCTTAAAGTTAAAAATATCAGCAATATGTTAAGTGAAGGAAGTTAAAAATAATTGCATGTAAAACCAAAATAATTACACATATAGGATAACTATCCCAAGCCAAACATACATCCAGGAAATTGGTGGTCAACTGACACTCTGAAGAATTCCAGACATGCTGATTTACAGGCATCCAATCAAAATACAAAACACAGCTGAGGATGCTGGTACTCTGGCAGGGGATGGCAGCTTGTGACAGTGTCCTCAGCTTTCCACGTGGCTCCTCAGTGGGCTACCATAGCCTTGGTTTGCTGCTAGACCTTACGGTGCTGTAGCACATCTCTTGTCAGAGCAATGCACATCCTGCTTTGTTCTGGTGGATATTTCTTTATAAACATGGAGTAAATGCTAATACAGCCAAAACACCATAATTTCTGTGACATCATCATTTAATCCTAGTAGTTTTTCAGCAGTTTTATGAGTGCCTCAGCCACCCAAGTTGAAAGGACAAGACAAAGTGCGGGCACCATAGCCATTCCTGTTCAGGAACTCTGATTCTGTGCATTACTGGTCCTATGCAACTGCCAGAATTATCACACATTCATATTTTCGGTGAGACTAAGCCTTTTTAAAGACCCTGTAGTGAGTGAAATTACTGCCATTAGAATCAAATGTCTGTCCCCATATCCTTTCAAACAGTGGAAGTCACGGAGGAGAGAAGAGTAGAGGAGGGCTGATCTCGGAAGGAGTAGATCTGTGTTCCGGAGGTCAAAAAAAAGAAAAATGAAAAGACCTTGCAATTTTCCATTAAAATCGGATTGTAAAGGCTTGTCCGTTTCAAGGCAGACAGGAAAACTTGGCATCTTGCGAAAAGGCTGATCCATGCAGCTATGAACAGAACATCAGGAACAGTTGAAAAAATATCACTTGTGGATGTTTAATAGTAAATAGTACCAATACAACTGCTGAGGCAAGGACTGTACACGGTCTTTAAAGTCAGTAAAATACCATATGTACACACATTTTTAAGTAACTTCTGGTTTTAACCTGTTGCATAGCTGAGGACAAAACTATTCCTGATGAGTACAACTAAAAAAAGCCCAGTAATTTAGCAAAGTGATTTGCATAGCAATTTCTGAAGTGAAGTGTGCAGCGAAGGGTGGATTAAGTTACAAAAGGGAGAAGAGTGAATCACACGGGAAGTTAAAAGCGCAGGAAATGGAGATGTTTGAGAACTCACTCTCGACTACGTGTTAAGTCATCTTTACGTGGGGTAAAGAGCTGAGCTCACACACTGCTTGACGGTGATGGTGGAGTTCCTTGGCACGAATGTGTGACAGAGAGAGAACACACAATGTTAATGTGGACTGTACTTCATATCCCATCTGGGTAGATATATAATTTATTTTCTCGGGTGGCAAAACTGGCTTAGGAAGTTCTTGTCCTTGCTGCCACCTATCTTGTCTCATAGCTGTGTGTTCCCACGTCTGCTCTGCAGTTTATTGCTCCTTCAGTTCCCAGTACCACTGTAATGTAGACTATACATTAAAAAAAAAAAAAAAGGTATTATAGCTTATTGTTAAATTTCATTATTTGGCAATCCAATGTAGAGCACAGCTCCGCAAGACTGATAAAGATGAGGAAGTGTGTGAGAACAAAAAGTTGGGGGGCAAAAAATGGGGCTGGTTGCTTGTTAAACCAGCTTTGTCACAAAAGAAAATGGACCATATCACTAGGCTAGTCACTTCTAAAAAGATGGGTTTTGCTGTTTTGTTTCGACCATCACAGATGATAAATGAATCACTACCCATAAAGAAATTGTTCTTCTGACAAACCTTCTGTAACTATTAAAATTATTTCACCTGAATTAAATAATGCAGGAAGGCAACCAAAATAAAAATGCTGAGAACCATAGTTGCAAACAGACAAAGTACAAGTTCAAGTGGGATTACTCACAGCAAGTCAGTAAAGTAGTTGAGCCTGATAGACACAGCTTCTTCTCCTCCAGTCTTTGCTGGCATATTTGGGAAAACTGTGTGAGTCAAATGAAAATGTGAAGTCTGTGCACCAAATGTACAAGTCTCTCCTTCATTTAAACAGAAAAAAGGGCTCTTTTCTATTTATATTGGGTTTGCCTGGCAAGATTTTCATAGCCGGGGTGGGGAGGCTGCTACAGAGGTGGCTTCTGTGAGAAACTGCTGGAAGCCTCCCCTATGTCCAATAGAGCCAGGACCAGACAGCTCTGTGACAGCCCTGCCAGTGGCCTAGGCTGAGCCCATCAGCAACAGTGGTAGCACCTCTGGGATAACATGTTTGGGGAGGGAGAAAGGGGATGAGAAATTGCAGCAGAGAGAGAACATGAGATGTGAGAGAAACAGCTCTGCAGACACCCAGGTCAGTGGAGGAGGGGGAGGACGTGCCCCAGGTGCCAGAGCAGAGATGGTGCAGACCATGGTGAGGCCAGCTGTGCCCTGCAGCCATGGAAGGTCACAGGGAGCAGAGACCTACCTACAGTCCCACAAGGACCCCACACCAGAGCAGGGGGATGTCTAAAGGAGGCTATGACCCTGTGGGATGCCCAGGCTGGAGCAGGATTGCGGGCAGGACTTGTGACCCCATGGGGGACCCAGGCAGGAGCAGGCCGCTCCCGAACGGCCGCACCCCCAGGGGACCACACTGGAGCAGTTCATGAATAACTGCAGCCTGTGGGAAGGACTCATGTTGGAGCAGTTCATGGAGGACTGTTTCCTGTGGGAGCGACCCCACGCTGGAACAGGGGCAGAGTGTGAGGAGTCCTCCCCTGAGGAGGAAAGAATGGCAGATACAGTGTGTGATGGACTGACTACAACCCCCATTCCCCATCCCCCTGTGCTATGTGCAGGGGAGGAGGTAGAGAAAGTTATGGGTAAAGTTAGGCCCAGGAAGAAGGCATAATTGATTGGTAATAAATTAAACTAAATTCCCTAGACTCTAAACATGAGTCTGTTTTGCTCATGATGGTAATTGGTGCGTGACCTCTCCCTGTCCTTATCTCCACTCACGAGCTTTTCATTGTATTCTCTCCTTTGCCCAGCTGAGCAGGGGAGTGACAGAGCAGCTTTGGTGGGCACCTGCCCTTCAGCCAGGGTCAACCCACCACACTATTCAAGTGTTCAGCACCCAACTGTTAAGTGATAAATGTTTTATTCCCAGAATCACAAGTCTGACTTCTGACATCTCAGCCGTGTAACTGCTGCATTGCAGACTTGCATGGTGAGGAAGTGATGCTTCATCTATTCTGGTGAGAAGCAATTCCCAGGAAACGTGCTGGAAGAACTGAGTCTTCATCCTGAGTCACAGGATGTCTTACCTTGCAAAATGTTAGACCAGCTGCTGAGAGAGGTCTGCTTGTCAGATGCAGACCCTCAAAAGCTTGTATACTATAAGGCTGGAGAGCTTTCTGTAGTATCTTCAGATGGCATTTCCTAAGCCTGCAGGGCTGCTACTGTCATGGTTTAGCCTTATCTAGCAATTAAGTACCACACAGTCGCTCACTCACCTCCCTTGCCCCTCCCACAGTGGAGAAAAGTCAGAGGAAAAGACAAGGAAAGCTTGTAAAGTTGAGATAAGAACTATTTAATAATATAAATAAAAACTAGAGTGATACTACTACTAACAATACTACTACTACTAAGTAATTAAAAAATAGAACATGATACAGTAGCTTACCATGTGCCAACCAACACAGAGCCAGGTCCCAAAGCAGCAAACAGTCCCAGAGCCAGAGAATGGGGAGAAAACCCCACTGCCAACCCCCCAACACACTAACAAAAGAAAACTACTCCAGTGCTAACAACCATTGCAAGAGCTAGCAAAAGGAGTTAATGACTCAGCTATCAAGCCAGCCCCAAGCCTTAAGGATCTTCTCAGGCCCCTTCCCACCTCAGAACTGAGCCTGACCACTGAGCCTGATTATCATGGAATGAAACAACTCTCTCAGCCATTCTGGGCCAGTCAGGTCTGTGTAGGAGAGGAGCTTGTTCCTGCCTGAAACCAGCACAGCTACTTAAAAGATCAATTTATAAGATCTGGTGAGATCTGCTGTTTGCTACCAAAAAAAAAAAAAAAAAAATTATAAAAGCATCATTAAAAAAAAAAAACACCCACACCTCACTGGTTGATTAAGCAGCAGAATCAAGAAAAGTGACATCAGATTACAAAATATTTTCAGTTGTTTCAAAATACTTGCTGTTGATTCTGTCATCAAGCTTTTAGGTCATTATCTGTGTAGAAAAGTACACAAAACGTGTACCAGATCAACAAAAAAGGTTATTTTTTCCTCTGAGCATTTTGTCTTCACAGTAGATGGCAATTACAGTCGGTACATCTCATCGTGGTTAACAATGTTGATGGAAATGCAGATGTTCGCAGTTCAGTATCTTTGAAATAGATGACTAGTCATTCACTTACTTCTGCCTTCCATTTTTAAACAGGAGTTCTGCTATTTAGACATCCACTGTTCTTTCAACTGTAACATGAACCAATCCGTGTACTGAGGTTATTTTATTAACTTCTGCTTCTCAGCATTTGCAACCCTAAATTGTTTAACTAAACAAATCTTGTAAAAGCAGTTAAACTGTATCTCCAGGACAGCTGTGCATTTGTTTAATTCGACTGACTTGTGAACTAGTGTGGTGTTTGTATTGCAGGCAGAGCCAAAATCTTGATTTTGGTATAGTGCTCATGCACAGAGAGTCCCTGGGAAATCGTGAGGAGTGTACGGAGGCATTTCTGTCCACCTAGGCAAAGCTGGTGGGTGCAATCCAGTCGAAGGCTGCTTCCCAGAGAAGTTTTCTTCTTGTGATAGAACAGTCTCATTTGTATAACGGACATATTCTGCTCACACACTATTCTTTCTGGTGATAGAGGAAACATAGAAATGTCAAGATGCTTTTTCAAAGAGGGAAACTTTTGAACTGTCAAGTGCTTAAAACCGAGGTCATGCCTACAGTGAGAGGTAATATCTTTTATTAGACCAGATGATGCTGTGGTGAAGAACAGGCTGGCTTTCATGAACACAAGAAGCCCTTCATCTTATTTAGGATGGTGGCCCAGTTCATGGAGAGCCTGAATTCCATCCAAGGCCAGGGTTCCACAACATGGGTCCTTGAGCACAAAGTACTGGATCAAAACCACTGCAGTTACTTGACACGAAGTGGTACAAACTTGTAATGCCAGCTGAAGTGTAATAAGTATTTTGCAGAGATAATTTTGTCCTAGGAGAATTTACGGTGGATCAGATATCATCTGCCAGCCCCCAGGGACCGTAACACTGGTGTAAACACCATCTCCTATGCTCCAGCATGACAGAAGTGGCATTTGTACTCATACTTCATATGGATGAAATGTCTTAGATGATGCTGTAGCACAAATCTGATACCAATGAGTGAGAAAGCACAGTGTAAACCAAAAGTTATTGTTTGAAACTACTCGATATTTATGAAAGGTTTTCCATTCTAAACATAGATGAAATGTACACACACACACACACACTGAAATACTGTAATACTTCTCAGTTAAGCGCTGGTTTAAAAAAAAACCCTCAGTCAGTAATATGCTGAAACTCTCTAGTTCTAACTAAAGATGGAAAAACAGCCTTGTGACCATCTCTGAATTCAGTAATGATGGAGAAAGCCAATTTTTGTCATGAAATAGAAGAAACACATTTAGTGAAGTTCACATCTGATATCAATACTTTCCTACATGGGGAAATTCATCAGAATATTCAAACTGGCCTAGTCATATTTCTTCAAATACAGGGGAAGGAGGAATGCAGTGGAAAAGTGTTATCTGTCAGCATGATGACACTAAGCTGGGAGGAAGT
>NW_010226299.1:0-44872 GCF_000690775.1 Eurypyga helias
ATCCACTCTCCACCCAACCTGTATTAGTAAAGGCCTCCAGAAATATCTTCAAACCCCTTTTGGGTAGGTCTGCTTTGCTGCCCTATCTATGAGGGAGCACTACCTGCCAGCTTCTTTCCCTCTTAGTGCAATTGAAACCCAGGTCTTCTTGTCTGATACTTGTGGATTTGGAAAATGCGTGATTCTCTTCCCTTCTGTAACATTTAATGTGATAGTTCCCACCACATCACCTCCCCTACCCATTATTTTTTAAGGTTAAAAACCCCGTTCTTTTTTTCTGCCTTCACAGACCATAATCTCTACATCCCTGTTTCTGCTTGCTTCCTTCTGGCCAGTCTCCAGTTGGTCCATGGCTTTCTTACAGTGCAGCACCTAAACCTTCCCAGTGCAGAACAGAACATGATTACAGTATTGTCTTACAGCCTACCTTACTTTCTTACAGAGTGTGGGGTTTGCATGCTTTAACATTACAGCTTTGTTGACTCAGGTTCAGCTTATGACCCTCACTGTTTCCCCAGATTCCCTTCTGCAACACTGCTGCCAAGCCAGACCTTCCCTTCTCTCTGTATGTGGAAAACCAATTATTCACATTTTTGCCCCTGTCCAATTTAATCTGTTTTCTTTTTTTCCTCACAGATTCTCTCTTGAGTTTGTCAAACTCATTTTGAATTCTAATTCTGATCTCCCATGTACTTGCAGTCTAGCCTAGTTTGATTTAGTAAGTATAGTCTGCAGGTTAATGAGTACTGACCTGGTCATTAATGAAAATATTGAATAGCCTCAGGCCTAGGACAGACCCTTGTATGGCGCTGCTCAGCACATCTTTCTGGCAGGACCATGACCCAGTGCTAAATGCCTTCCAACAACACTCTTTTAAATACTTGTACCTGAAACCTGCTAACTCACAGCTATGTCATTTGGACCATTGTCTTCACTTTGTTTACAAGAATGTTATGTGCAGCAGTGCAAAACACAATGCTAAAGCAGAGGTTTGAGATTTCTTGTGTGCTGGGCCCATTCGTCTATCAACAAGAGAAATTAGATTGGACTGAGCTAGCCTGGCCTCAACAGATCTGTCTTGGCTGGCAGTCAGCTTCTTATTGTCTTCTGTGTTCACAAACAGTTTGTTTCTTTGTCCTGTTGAACAATTTTCCAGGAAGTAAAGTTGGTGGAGCCTTGACAACTGTTCAGTGATATATGTTGTGTAGCTAGGCATCATCTTTGGCATTCCCAGCATGCTACCTGGTACCTGGGATGACAGAGAAAATGATGCAACTACTAAGAAATAAGGTGAGGAAGCAGAATAAACTGGAGGAAAAAAAAAAAAAAGGCACAAACCCCTGCTTATTCTTAAAAAAAAAAAAAAGAAAAGAATGTAGAGGGGAAAGAGGAGGGAGCATTATTTCATAGATAGTAAAATCAGTCTTCTTGAGCAGCTGAAGAAACAGAAAATGCTATTCTAAGGTTTGTGTCTCAGTTGATTAACTTTTTGAGTTATTGTAAAACAATTGTGTGTTATTGTATTATCGTTATTTGTGCATAGATCTGTAACACTTGCTTCCTCTCCCTGTTCCAGTCTTCCTCCTGTAGAGTCCTTAGCTAGCATCATATGGGATGTCAAATACGACAGTGGAAATTGCCTCTTGACATCCACGGCAAAGAAGTTTGTGATTGTATGAACAAATTTGTCATTGGATGAACAAATGAGACAAACTTACGACTGTATGAACCTAATTTATGGCCATTTACTTCCGCAAAATTTCTAGGATATTAATTGTCTTTGATATCTCTTCCCATGGATAGAGTGACGTTTACATCTAATGAAGAATTCTGACAAAAAACACTGTAATCAGAGACTGTATAATTGCCCAAGCCTTATTTTCATTGATTTCAGTGGTAGGATCAGACCTCTCATAATTTTTACACTGTTCTGAACACTGGCTGAGGTCCATCAGACCTTCACAACAGCACCTGGTTTGCAACTTTGCTGGAAAAGATGGAGTCTGAGTTGTAACTGGAGCAAACTCACAGCTTCAGGATAATGAAAATCCTTTGCTCTTGAGCGAGTACTCCACTGAGATGCCACAGAGCACAGCACTTTGCAGGACCAGGTCTTTGCTGATACTGACACTGAGTTTTCCACTCTATGGCTGCAGTTCGAGGATACCCAGCAAGACCAAGCATTCAAATGTGAAAATTATTAGACCACTGTGGTTAATTTCTGTGTTGTGATTGCCATGAACACCCAGAATACTTTGGGCTAATGTTTTCATTTAATCATGCATTTCTTGGCTTTGAATGCTCTTGGTGTACTGGAGCTACAAAAACATTTTGATATCCTTAAATTTACCCAAACTGTTTGGCTTTGCCTTGACTTTGAGGCAGCACAACAGGCAACTTGACTCTAAGTGAAAGCAATTAAGCAGGCATTTTAAAAAAAATGTGTGAGTGAACTTTATACTGATCCTGTCCTCTGGGGTCCTCTGATGTAATATAAGCTGCTCAGGGATTTTTTGGCTGCCGTTTGCATGCACTGCTACCGGCTGCAAAGCCTCAGATGGAAAAGAAGCACCTGGGTCTAAGTCTTTTCATTTGAGTTCCCAGATCTCATAATCTCAGTATCTCTTGCTTACAACAGCCTGAATCCTGAATTGTGCCATCAGGTTGCAACAAATGCCTCCTGATTCTCTCCCTGCTTGCTCCAGATCAGGCTTCTGGAGCTAAACTCTTGACACATTAGGATGCCTGGTGGCAATCCACAGGTCACAGGTCCTCCTAGACTTCACTGTGCAAGAATGTGGTTATAAACAAAAATGGGTCAAAAGCGGGTTTTCTTGGTCTGACCTTTGGGGTAGGGTTTGAAGGATGTTTAGATGTGAATCACAGTAACAAGCCACGCTCAACAAACTTAAGGAAACATGGTGGTTGGCTTTTGGAAAGTCACCAAGGACTAAGTTCCAAATAACATTCTTCCACATTTATGGAATTTATGCACCCTTGTTTGCTACCAAGTAAAAAGAAAATAAAAAAATCAAGAATTAGTCACATTGTCCGTCAAGTTTCCTGAATTTCTCTTAGAATTTCCAGGAAACTAGGCAACTGTAATGGCTGAGTAACATCACACAACTTTCCATGGCTCAGAGTATAAGGTCACTTGGTGTTTCATGGAAGCCATGTGATTTTTTTCAACAACTCCTGGAAAGAAAAGGTGTCTGTCAATAAATAAACTTACTGCCCTAGCCAGCACAGGGATTTCTGTGTTTTTAGGGCTTGACCAGAGGAAGGGTATGTGAGGGATGAGGAGTGACTACTTACAGATTCATTTAGAGTTAGTCTTTGGGGTTTTGAGTGAAATATCTCTGTTCAGTGTGTGCTTAGCACCAGTGGGCTGGGGCAAGAGATGCCTAAATCCATAGAGGCATGCAGGAGCCTATGTCAACTTGGTGACTAGTGGTGATTTTCAGATCACCTGCCCACAAGTGCCCAAAATGTATAGACCTCCTTTATTGAGTTTTAAAAAACAAAGCATCCTGAATTCTGCTTCTGAGGGATGCCTAGAAGTCCTTGAAAGTACCTCTGTCTTGACATGGCTGCATACCCTGAGTATTATCTCCTTCCTAAACTCTGCTAAATATGGAACTACCTTGCCTTCTGCTAAATGCTTTATAAAAGGAAAGTGAGAGCATGATCAGAAAATTTGGACATATCATTCAAAGCAGGAATATAAAATTTACTTTGACACCATGACAAATTATATTTATCTGTTTGTTTGTTTGTTTTAAAGATGATAATGATTCTTATCCAGGACAGATCTTCATGTCCAGAAATGTGTTGGCTTGCAGGAGCACTGTGGCATTCTGTGGGTGAGTCCAGAAGAGATTCCACCTCTCCCCATCTGCACATGTGGGAAGTTAGTGGGAAATTAGTAGTGCTTGCAGCGAATAGTACTCTGAAGCACTTTTTGGGAGCTATTGGAAAGGAAATTAGAATAAGGTACTCAACAACAAAAGCCGTTTGATTCATGTGGCTAAATAATTTTAAAATCTGTGCCAACTGATAAGCTTTAGCTTGTGTCACTGTAACGATAAAGGCCAGTAAATAATCATACCTCATGAGATAACTGCAAAGTGTGAAGATGAAATTTTAAGATCCTCCTCTATGCAGACTTCTTGGGAGTCCCAGTGGTCTTGCAAAAAGAATGGGAAAGGTCTTTCTGATAACACTGTGTATACCTGGGAAATGGGAGTGGCAATGATTGAGTCCCACATCTGCAAGAAGAGAGACTTGAAATTGGCTTTTTGTGTCCATATTCAGGTGGCTCTTTTCTCAAGTGGGAGGGGAGGAAGGAGGTGTAAGTGACACTCCTCTGTTCTTGACATAAAAAGTGCAGGCATCTACTTTCAGGAGAGAAAGGCAGCCTGAGGATTGCAAAATGAGGGAGATTTCTCCTTTCTCTATGGAACAAGAGCTTTAGGATGTGTCCCTGTCCTTGGTGTGGTTTTTAGGCTAAGGCTGCATGGGTCCTTTGTCACTAAGTTGGCTTTTTGGGTCCCATCTCAAAGCATCTAATTCTCATACTAGTTATACTGAGACTTTAAGTCAAACCCCCAGTTCTGGACTCCACTCTGGGGACTAAGTGCCTAAAGCGAAATTGTTTGGCACATTAACCCCTTGGAGTCAGGTGAGCTCAGTCATGGATGATACACAAACACAGATGTGCATAGGGATAAACATTAGAGGACTGGTTCCTGTCATCACATCCATGATGGGGGAGACTGTAGTAGACAGACTTTTCACCTGTTTCATGGCAGCTGTTCCTATGGAAGAGTTTGGGAAAAGTGGCACCTGGAGAAGCATTGAGGACTCAGTGGCAAAATTTCTATTCAGCAGAGACAGCTTTATATCTATGGGCAGTGTAAGAACTAGAGCAATCTTTGTGGAGAAAGGGTGTGCCAGGCTTTTAAATGAACTGGGTCTATTGGGAGGTTTCTCAGTACGTCAGTCCCTAAACTTTTCTATAAACAAAATTACATTAATAATTGCATCCCCTACAAGGATGTTCTGGATCTTACTTAACATTTAATCATTTAGATACCTTGCTCAAGGCAATTTAGGGCTTTCATAAAAAAAAAAAATCCACAGAGTGTGTTTGCTTGCAATACAACCTAATACTTTAATTTTTGTTTGTATTACGTACTTTTTTTTTTTTTTTGAGGGGAGGGAGGGAAGGGTAGGAAGAAAAAAATAGCTCATGTGAAAAGTGGATTGTCCTTTATCCATCCAGCCTTTGACCTGAGGTGTGCCTTATCTACCTGCAATCCTGAGATCCTCACATTTAAAGAGAATGGCTTTCTGTTACTAGGATTTACACTTTTTGCCTAGGAAAGTGGATTACACAAGCCTCATGCTGAGGGTCTTGTAATTTGTCCTTGCTGATGACACATGATTAAACTGGCAAAATGGATGGTAGCATCTGCTGCCAAGACCCCTTGCAAATCCACGAACCTGACCACTGTTACAAGACCCTCCCCTCCTGTATATTGTTGACTCCTTTGTCCAGTTCAACATAATGTGACTCATGAGGGAAAAATCACTGCTTCTCCCCAAGAGACTCCTTTGCAGGCTGACAGTTTGTCTCACCATTGAGAAACATTTCCTGATAATTCCACAGAAAGTTTCCTCTGCTTCGTTTCAGCTCATTCCTCCTAGATAACAATCTTACATTTATATATAGTGTTGGAGCATTAAAATCCCACCTGACCAGCAGCATCAGTGCCTCTGAATAGTACTGAGATCCTGTAGAAAGACCCCCTCCCTTCCTGCTTGTATCAGAGGAAAGTTTAAGACTCTGAGGACCTCAGCACCCCTTCTAAAAACAACAAAAAAAAGAAATCTTTGAAAAATGGATGCACTTATATTTTGTCTGTTTCTCCAGTGAAGCAGCTGTGGTCTTCTAACGCTATGCAGGAATCTAGACCATGAAGTAAAATAAAAGTATCTGTATCCCACAGGAATTACTAGTGGGAAGTGGGGTAAAATGTAACATTAATCCAAGGAAATAGATCATGTTAAGAAGGCCTTTTCCCATAACTGGCATGGTATTTCACAGCATTGTCATTACTTTAGTTTTTGTTTATATATCGGCTTTTTATTCCATTGTAGCCTTTCTACTCTACTAACATTAAGAGGATAAAGTTGGATGGAAGTTAAATGACCCCAGGAAAAGAGCTATAGACAAGTTGCCGTCCTTATGTAACAGGCACATGCTGGAGTAAAGGAAAGGAGGTGTAAAGAGTGAAGGTTGGAGGTCTGTGTGCTCTGTAAGGTGCGTGAGAGCCACTCAGGCTGCACCGGGGTGAACTTTAAGGTGTGTCATGGGTCATTCCCAGGTCTGCAGAGGCCATGACTCATTTTTATGCCCCTTGTTGTTTAGACACAGTTTATCTGGGACCATTTTCTTGGGATGTCTCATGAACATCTTCACCCCACCTGGCTTCTCTTAGGGTCAAAACCAGGAACAGCATTATCCAACCTTTCCATGCAGTAGGAGTGATGGTTTGGGATACTCACTAGTCATACAATGGTGTGTTGGGTTCCACGACAGTTGGCAACTCTACTCCCATGCAGGACAGAGATTGTCCTGTGGGCATTCAGTACAAGGCACAGGAAGAAACCCATTCATGGTGTCCCACCCTGCTGCTATGGAGGGCTGAAAGTGCCCAAGCTGTGATGGCGGGCATACCTTAATGCTTCCAATTAGATCACTTTGCTGCAAATGACTGCAACCTACACTTGCTCTGCTCTTCCTTCTGCTCCCAGACATCATGTGGACCAGGAATATGCCTGCTGTCTTTTAAATGTTATTCTTATAAGCCCCTTCCGCTAAATCATCCATCTTCAATGGTTCCTCTTATTTGGCTTCACACCAGTTTCTCATCTTCCTTCTGGTATTGATTATGGATGCATTTCTTTGATACCTTATGTTCCTTCAGTTGGAATGACCTTGATTTCTTTCACACTCCATGGAGAGTGTAGCAAGAATAAATACATGTTATAACCCCTGCACCATTCAAGGCCCTTCCCTGCATTGCAAAATAAGCTAAGCAAGATCAAGACCATGAAATTTTTTTTGTTGGAGGTAGAAAGAGGGAGAAGATGGATTTTGTTTGGGTGGTTTTTGCATCCTGTCTGCCCTTTGGCTTCTAAAGAAAAATCATGCAAAAGACTGTTCTACAGAACTTGAATGCGCCCTGGATTAAGCTGAAGTGAAAACTTTCATTTTGGTTCAATGAAGCAAAACAAAACTGTCTGATTCATAAATGTCAAAACATTATGTTTTTCTCTGAAGTATTTCAGAGCCAGCGTATTTCCTCTCTTTTCCATGAAAAAGTTAAATATTTGCATATGGAGCATATTTCTGTGTAATCTCACATACAGAGGGTGCAAAAGTTTAGATTTTGTCATAAAAGAATTTCTTACAGGGCAGGAGGTCCTGGTTCTGTCCCTGGTTGAAACATAATTTACACTTTCCTTAATAATTAATCATCTTTTTTTCAGACATGGAAACCTGGCCCTAGGAAGGTGGAGTGACTTACCTGAGGTTCTCAAGTTTAGACCCATTTTTTGGCAGAATCAGGTGTCCTGGGACTTTGTTATACAGGCAAAGTCTTTACCAACAAATAGAAACTAAATACATGAATATTAGCTAAAAGCAATAGGAGAATTCCAGAACATGTAATTGCACTCATCTTCTCAAGCTCTTAGTCTAAATTGATGCAGAGTTTCTTTACCCGGCTCTCGCTGCCTGTCACTGCTGATTATGCAGGCAAAGGCTTTTGGATCCCAAATCCAACAGAACATGGCATCTCAATGAGGCCAAAGAACATCATTATTGGGCCAAAGGGGGACAAGGCTGTCTAAATTAGATCCTTATGCACATTATCTTGAATATACATTCAGACAAGACTGACCAGTCTCTTCAATGTCATGGGTTGGGGTTACCAGTTTGAAGCTACTTGCTTGGGTCGTAGCAGTTCACAGCAAATTGAGCTTCTGTCCTGCTTCATGAGAAGGCCTATAAATAGTCTAGATATTCTCCTTTCAAATGGGAACAATGGTGGCTCATGGATTTGTCCTTATATACCTTAAGTAGACCTGCTGCTATATACCTGGCCACATGCTAGAAAAATAGGAAGCACTCAGCATCTGTCAGATTTAGTGTTTTAATTTCCTGCCAGCAGTGTCCATCTCTTTCTCCTCAGTTCAGTGCTGGAGAAAAGCCAGTGGAGACGAGTGTGGCCTGTTGGATGGAAACACTGTCACTTGTCCCCTCAAGACCAAGAAAGAAGAGTGGATAAATCTGAGGGCGCTAACAGAGACACAGACATTGAAAATAATATAACAGAGACATGAGAGTTTATAACAGCACAGCAGAAGCAGGAGTATAAAGTGGCAGCAGCTAATTTCATTGTATGGTTTTCTAAATAATTTTTGATGGTGTTAGATTGTTCTCCTTGTGAGTTATTACATGTCGTGTTGTGTCTACAAGTTTTGGGCTCCTATTCCCTAATCAGCGGCCATTTTGGAACACTTCAGACTCAGATCTGGCTCCGTGCCCAGGATAGATAGAAAGCATGACACCAGAACACAAGTGAGCCCCAGAGGGGTCGTCCTCCAAAGAAGAGCAAACTATGACTTCATTTTGCATCCGTTGCCTTCTGTTTGAGAGTGACTCAGACAGCCACCTCTTGCAAATACAGGCCTTGTTCAAACCAGAAAAGACTTTAAGCATGCTCCCTGAGCTCCTAGTGAGGCTTGGAGGAGTTTCGTACCAGAGATCATTGCCATTTGACCAAAAAAAGTCCCCTCCTGCAGGTCAAGGTTATATCTCCTCTTCTGGCATATACGTATTATAATATCAAGAATTTTGAGAGCTTTCGTCATTATCTGTCAGCTAGAAATCAAAGCAATATTTGCATTGGAAGGCACTTCTGGAGGGTGTCCAGTCTATTCTCCTGCTTAGAGCTTCAAAGTTACAGCTGAAGATCTCAATCTCTTTTGACCTAACATTTTTAAAAACTCCACTTCCTTGTTAATGGTGAATTTAAAGGAGGTTTGTCTAGACTATGAGCTACTGCTGTGCTCCCCATGGCTGCTTTAAACCTAACAACATAAACTGTAACTACTTTCTCTCTTGCCTGGTGGAACAGTTCAGAAAATGCCATGCATGTCAATTCTCCCTCCCCGCCCCCTCCCCCTGCCCCCCCAAATATTATTACATGACTCTCCTCAGCAGAGTAACTCAAACTTGCATTTTTAATTATACCAATCAGTTTGGTTTTTTTTTTCTTTTTGTCGAAATCTCCAACACAGCATTTTACTGTAGGTCAAATACTGGAGCAATTGGCTTCAGTTTTGAATTTCTTTCAGTAAAAAATCTAGGCAATTTAAAACAAAACAAACTTTTAATGAAACTTTTGAAAGTCCGTAATTCATCACTAAAGCTTTCAAAGAAGTATTTTCAGCTTGGTCAAAAAAAAAAAAAAGTAAAAAGTACAAGAAGTCTGAAATATGCTACATTTAATTAAATTTTCTTCTGATATTTTATATACACAGCTATATCAGTTGGGATCCTCTAAGCCACATATCATCAGGCATGACTGTTAAAGGTGCTGGCTTCAAAAAACGTATTTCCTTCTGCTCTTCCATTTCCCTTTCTTATTTTGAGGCTATCTGTTGAAATAGAAGTGATATTCTGTTGCCATCATCACTGAGTCCACATGGGCTCCTTTTCTAACAACCAAAAAAATCTAGGCTTGTCTTCATTTCACCTTGATCCATTCCATATAATTATAGGCAGTTTAGCAGAGGGTCTGACATAAGGATCCTCACTGACCTTATCTCCTCGTCTCCACTTGATGAAGAGAGATCTACAGAATGCAGATGAAACTTATGTAAAGTCTGAATTGCCTTCTGTAGGCTTCTCTCTTTCTTCACTGAGAAGAAATGCTGTCTGAATTAGCATCTACACTAGAGAAGCATTAAGTGTATCTGGACTTAAATGAATCTGGTTGAAATTCATAAACCCATTTTGGTTAAATTATCTGGGCCATATTCTTGCTAGTGTTACCTTGTACTTTTCACTTGTTGCCAGGCTGGTTGGGTTTCAACCTGTTTATTGGTCCCTTTACCATGTAGCTTAATTTTTCTGTTTGAGCTGCTTATACCACATCCCAATAGTAGTTCTTAGTGTTCACTGATGAACCACAGGAAAGTCATCTCAAAGCAAATTAAAACACCTTCTCCATATAAGAATGCCGTTTTATCCAAACATGGGAAATTGGGAGAGTGGAATATGGTGAGACTTGTGTGTTTGCACATGCTGCTGGAATTACTTTCAAGGGCATTTGACATATGTAGTGACATGGCTGTGATTCCTTGAGATCTATCTTGAAAGATATGGTGACATTTCCTGACAATGAAACGAGGTCAGGAAATGGAAGAGATGAATCTATTTTTGGCCATGTTCAGGACAGTAAAAAGAAAATACAATTATGATGAACGATACCCAGCTTCAGCACAATTCCAGAGGGGTTGAATTGCCTGGGCTGCAGCCCAGGCCATACCAGTTTCTTCTAAATGTGGCATTTAAGTGTTTGGAGACCACTGCTGTAGTCTGGCAGCTTGGCAGCCTGTACCTCTGTCTCATGGGATCAAGACAGATGAAATGCTGAGGCCGTGCTTGACACCTAAAAGGCTCCCTTTATGACCAAATTTATACTGCATTTTGTACATGTCAGTTACGATTCACAGTGATAAACCAGACAATTCTAGCATGTGGTCTGAATATGACCAATTGCTGTTTGTTCATTCGGATATGAAAGTATAACCCCCACCCCACCTCCCGCCCCATCCCCAATATCACAGTTATTATGCATGACTAAGCCACTGTAAATTGGTTTTTGACATAGCAGATCACATTTTTAGCGTATCAAGCCAGTGCATTGTAGCTCTTGCAAGGCATCTCTGATCTTCAACAGGCCAACTCTAAGCATCTGCAAAATGTACTTCCAATAGCAATTCAGGACACAGCTGGATACTGTAATGTTCTCAGATATTGGTTGCTCCAGTCAAGCACTCTGTGCTACTCAATGCTACTGTCCCTGGCCTGCTCTGTGTGTTTGGGTGGTGCTGAACTGCACTGTTAGGCAGCTGTTTTGCTCCCCATGCTCCCTCCTCACCTGCTCCTCTGCACGCACCTTTACCAATGCACTTGGTTGGAGGCCAGGAGCCTGTTCAGTACAGAGCTACAGACTCCTGGGCACACTGCTTCCCAAGTGAGAGTTTTATTTGAAAACCTCACGGCACTTCTGTGTTATTAGAAGCATTTTCCTGGCGTGGTGCCCTTTATTCTTTATCCTCCAGTGCTACTGAGGAGACGAACTGTTAGTATAATATTAGCAACAAGCAACACCTAGGTTTTTTTCATTACTGTGTCTCAAAACTATTTCCAGATGATTTCATCATTCACAGTTTACTGTTTGGGAAACTGAGGCACAGAAAAAGAAGAGATGTAGCAAAGGTCCAGCAGTTCACCTTACCCTTCTGTGCACTGTCCTCCCCACCCAGATATATTCATCCCCCTGATTCACAGCTACAGCTCTTATCAGTATCTAATAGACCTCATTACTGTGCAAGGGGATTGAAGAGAGGTCCAGAGGTTAATCTTTGTGTCTTGTTAAACTGTACAAGCTGCTTCTGCTCCCATAATTTTACTGTGGCATGGCTAAGACAAAGCCTGAGCCACAAGGCCTTTCTCTTCCTTCCTTTCTAGGTAATTGTAACATCTAAGATATATGTATACACTTCTTGTTATGGAATTTAAGACAGATTTGGGGATCTTCTATGATAGATTAGTCAAAAGAAGCCATTAACAATTATGAAGTTATTCTACCAGTGCTCTAGCTCTCTCTCAAGTCAACAGGGAAGGACTAGGTTGCATCAAGATCACCTTATGTAGGCTGTGAATTCATCTCACTTTGCTCAGCCCTTCTCTGCAATGCTTACCTACTTCTCCCAGACTCTTGATGGACAGAAGAGGGGCCAGGACCCTCATGAGAACAGTTTTGGTGTTAGAAGACAGAGAACACCCTGGGCTACCACAAAGCTATTTTGGAAACTTCTCTACCTTCTTCTAATTTTGCCAGAAGAAAGGCAGCCTAGATGTTTGACTTCTGACCAGCATAGGCCTGATTTAATCCTAGTACACTACGGTTTTCTGTTTCATCTGAGGAGAAAAGGTAAGGGGCTACTTAAACCTTTAACATGCTGTAGAAGGCGTCTGGAAACACTTTTTGTCCCTATGGGCAGACTCTGCTGTGGCCCTTTCTCAGGGCTGAATTGCATCCTGGCTAGCAGGCTGTGGTGGAAGAAAGGCACAGGAGGCAGAGATGTTCGCCTGTGTCCAGAAAAGCAGTGAGCAGAGTGTAGGAACAGGCACACTGTGTGTGGCCTCCAACATCCTATTCTCCAGGAAGACCGTGGCAGAAGGTCCAAGCACAGGGCTCAGCACCAGGAAATTTGGAGTTCACGTTGACCGTGCTTTGGCCTTGGGCGAGCAGCTACAACGTGATTCCTTTCCATTTCCCCATCTGCAAAAAAGTATGAAAAATACTTACCCCATATGGAGGATTAAATGTTTAGGAGGGAATCCAAACTCCACTGAAGTCAATGGCAAGTCTCCCAGCATTTCACCAGGAAAAAATTTGAGAGTGCTAAGTGTTCTTTAGCTTTGCATATGAAAGAGAAATTCTGTTTTGGAGAGTTTCAGCTACTGTCGAGAATACGAGAGACCTGGTCACATCAGTCTATCCCCTGCTATCTTGAGAGCAATCTCTCTTCATCTTTCATTTTAAGGTTTGATGTGGACTGAAACCAAAACCACAAATCAGAACATTCCTAAATGTTAGGACTGTTTGAACTTCAATCTGGATCTGCATTTGCAAATGTGCTTTATCTTTATAACACAGGCCAAGCAAAATCCTCCATCTGGGTACTTGTGAAGCAGGGAGGGTCTGCACGTAAATTTTGCAGTGTGAGTCCTAATCTAATCTCATCTCATCGATGCATTCTCCTCTTTGGCTGCTTATCTGCCTATCTGCTCAGAACATCGGTTTTAAATGTGTGATCTTTGGTCCTCCACAGTGGGAGAGGTAGGGAATGTCTGCAGACTATTGCTGACTTTGAAAAATGTAACTAAGAGTGTGAAGTCCTGCTAGACAGAGGCCTGGCTTTATTTTACGTGGGTTTGTCCTTCCATTGGGAAATTTTTCAGGATCAGTGAATAACAATAATAATAAAAGCTAAAAACCACTTGCTTAACATTTAAACATTTTGCCAGTATTTGATAGTATTTTAACTCGTCACCATCACTAGCTTTCCTAATTCATATCTTGTTCGTGGGCATATAGTATCACCCAGTGGTAGAAACCAGCTTGGTCAAAAAATACTGCTGATGTTATTGTATAAAGGACCAGTGACAGACCCTGACTGAGAAATGTTGAAACCTCCAAAGTCTCTCTTTCTAGCTAAAACTTTTTTTTTAAACTGCTTGGGTTTGGGTTTTGTTTGTTTGTTTGGTTTTGGGTTTTTTTTTTTAAGTGGACACAGGGGAGAGGGCCGCAAAAGAGCAATCTGCTTTTCTGCCTCCTTAGGCCATTGTATTTCCAGCTATAGCTACTTCTGCACCTCTCTCCCATCCGTACCCTTTGCACTCTCAAAAGCATGCTCACACGTTTGTGCATATGCCCGCATGCACAAACACAGAAAATACGTTGTGTAATATGTAGGGTAGGTCAAGCAGGAGGATATTTTGGTAGCTAGGGATGAATGACAAGTTCTAACAAGCCCATCCACATGTGTTAAGATTAGAGTTCAGACATCAGCCATGACTCAACAGGATATGCTGGTCCAAAGCCAGGGCTAGAATGCTGTTACTGGCCTTCTGAATCATTAGTGGAAAAAAAAAAAGGCATCTCTTTGTCGCCAGCATTCTCCATCTGTTTTTAACTTGGTGATGTCCTTTGGAAGGTAGGTGAACTATTTGGGTTGCTTTAACTACACAAACATCTTGGCAGACCAGCGTCTGAACATGCACGGGGCTAGTGGCACTGCCCCGATGGGAAAGCCGGGCTGGTGCTGTGATTTGGATGCTTGGCTGTGTGAGGACTGCCAGGATGAGAGAAGGAGGCTGCCAATGATGTCGGTGACCCCATGCCTGTCGGGACGTGAGGCGGCTGGGAAGCAGGTGAGGACAGACAGCTCGATACCAGCTAGACTGAAAGGTGGTGCTGCTGGGAGAATCTGTATTTTCTAGCGTGGTGCTGTGGGAGCTGTTGTACCTGGGAGGGCTCTGTCTGAAAGGAAAAAGATGTTTCCTTTCTAAGCTGGCAACTTTTTCAAGTTCATCTTGGGAATGCATGAGTCAAAATGGAGTAATTTCTTCTCCTGGGTCTTCACCAGCCATGCTTTTCTAACATACCCTGTGCAGACCAGTTCTCTACATGTTTTGCCCTGGGTGATTTCATGCATTCCCTAATCTTACATGGTATCACTCAGGGGATCTTGTCAGCTTTTCCCTGATCACATCTGTACCCAGCCTAAGGATTTGTAGTGGATAATAGTTCGTCATCATAGATGTGCCATGTAGTTGAAACAGTGGAGATTTCTTGTAGGAAATTAGCCATTTAGTAGTAGTGGATGGAACATGCAGGAGTCCAAATGCAAAGTTATATTAATCTTTTCATGGCAAAACTCATCCAGATGCAGTGAAAACAAGATTGGTAATGATGATGTTATTCTGTCTAAAATATCAGTCCCTCACAGGGACTCGATCACTAAGCTCATTTTGACACAGAGCAGTTTCTTTAGAAGAGGTCATTGAACTGGGCAAATCTGTACTGAAATCACGGACTACAGTTCTGTCTCTCCTAGCCTTGGCAGCAAATTCATCGCCAAGCAGCAAAAGTCTAGATGTAAAAAGCAGATATTATTTAAAGGAGTCACATGCAAGGACTATATTTGAACAAGATTCATTGCCTGGATAAATGTCAAATGGAGAATAAGTGTGCAGGTCTCAGTTCTGCAGAGTCATAGAATCATAGAATGGGTTGGGTTGGAAGGGACCTTAAAGCCCACCCAGTCCCACTCTTTACCATGGGCAGGGACACATTCCACTAGACCAGGTTGCTCCAAGCCTAGCCTAGCCTGGCCTTGGACACTTCCAGGGATGGGGCATCCACAGCTTCTCTGGGCAACCTGTTCCAGTGTCTCACCACCATCCCCAGGAAGAATTTTTTCCTTAGATCTAATCTAAATCTGCCCACTTCCAGTTTAAATCGTTAGCCCTTGTCCTATCCCTACATACCCTTTTGGGCATTTCTCTCTAGCTTACTTGTAGCCCCTTTAGGCACTGGAAGGCTGCTGTAAGGTCTCCCCAGAGCCTTCTCTTCTCCAGGATGAACAAGCCCATTTCTTTCACCCTTTCTTCATAGAAGAGGTGCTGCAGCCTTTGGAGCATCTCCATGGCTTCCTCTGGACTCGCTCCAACAGCTCTATGTCCTTCTGATGCTGGAGGCCCCAGTGCTGGACACAGAACTCCAGGTGGAGTCTCCCTAGAGCAGAGTACAGGGGCAGAATCCTCTCCCTCGCCCTGCTGGCCACACTTCTCCTGATACAGCCCAGGATACGGTTGGCTTTCTGGACTGCCAGCGCACACGGCCCGCTCATGTCCACCTCTTAATCCACCAGCACCCCCCAAGTCCTTCTCCTCAGGGCTGCTCTCAATCCATTCTCCACCCAGCCTGTACTTGTGCTGGGATTGCCCCGACCCATGTGCAGGACCTTGCACTTGGCCTTGTTGAACTTCATGCGGTTGGTATGGGCCCACTTCCCCAGCCTGTCAAGGTCCCTCTGGATGACATCCCTTTCTTTCAGCGTGTCACCGCACCACACAGCTTGGTGTCACAGGTAAATTTGCTGAGAGTGCTGAGGGTTCTTGGACATCCCACTGTCCAGGAACCTTTGAGAGAGCTATGATGGATTACAAGCTGATCATAAATCAAGAAATTCCTGTTGTTGTACAAAAAAGATCAGTATTGTAGTGAGTTGTACTAGCAGAAATATATCTTTTCAGTGGAATGAAACAGTTCTGCTCCAGCCAGTATTAGCTAATCCATTTCATGAAAGATTTGGATGAACTGGAGGGTCCATTTGGAGTGTGAGGAGGATGATTAGAAAGATGACCTAGAAGTAAAGATCAGCTGAGCTTAGTCTAAAGAAAAGGGTGAAGAAGGAACTCAATTATAAACATGAAATATGTAAGAAGCTACATGAAGAAAGGAATTAATTTATGTCCAAGGTTTGAATGGAAATTTTGGTTAGCAATTAAGTCCACCTACCTGATGTTAAAGATTGCAAAGCACAGTAATAGATTATTGGAAGTAGGATTGGCATCTCCACCACTCCATCCTTTAAGAGGATGCTGGAGCCACACCTACCAAAAGTGGCAGAGAGAATGAGACTAGAGAGCAGACTGGAAGATCTCATAATACCCCTCCCAGACATCTGACTCCTATGTCTAAAAAACAATACTAGGAAAAGACTAAGCAGAGAAACAAATTACTTGGGAAAGGAAAAGGAATTAGAAATAGAAGTCACGGTGTGAAATCAAGTAATGGAAAACAGGTTAGGCAGCTTAAGTGCCTCAATTTAAAGAGCTGTGGAACAACTTGTGGAGGACAGCAGTGGAAGCCCTAGGACTTGAGTAATTCAGAAGAAAGCCTGGGGGAATATATAGTAGGGAACAACTTCATGTTGGCCAAGGGTGAATAGACAGAATGATCTAATTAGTCTTTTCCAGATCTTCCTTTTATGACTTCATAGAATGCCCTGATGAGGACAGTGGGATTTGGGCTTGCTCAAGGAAGCCAAGTCAAACATTACAAGCCACCACATGACAGCAGCAGTCAGCATGAGAAACGGCCACCTCCCTTGTCAAGGAGTTTACATTCCAAGTAATCCCCTCAAATTCAGCTTATTGCTGATGACTCCTGTAAAGAATTGCAAGAACAGTCACACTACTTCACTGAAAATCACTTGTAGTGCAGGAGACACAGAAATTACTCTCTTGAGTCACACCAGCCAACCAATTAGTTTCACTGAGTACCATTTACTGTAGCGGCTACTTCAGCCAAAGGAGACAGTGTGATACTGTAAGATGAAGCATTGCTAGTAATAACTGCGCCTCTTTCTCAGAGACTGGCTTTACTCATGAGTTGCAACAGGGATACTTCAGAAAATCAGATTTGCTGCTGGTCAATATCTTGATGTTTCTTCATTCTGGTGTAAGCAGTTCATCTGAAATCATAATGTGGAAGAATAACATGAGAGAAATGGCCATTAATCTCTATGTCATTGCCAGGAGCATCCAACCCTGTTTATGTGAAAGAATGCCTGGCAATCAGAAGCTAATATTGAAGCCAGTTTTTTTCAAGCCCCGACACAATGTTTTAACTCATATTTCTTCTCAGTTTTCAGATAAGGGCGTCAAGCTGACTGAATTTTCATAGTTCCATGAATTTTCATGGCTGAAGGGTGAAAGACTCTTAATCTTCATTTGAAGCCCTGGTTGATAAAGTATCTGAACTTCCAGAAGTGTTCCATTACCTGCCCTCCAGGTATGATGGAGATCTTGACACTTGGAAAATACAAAACTCTTTTACAGCTTCTGCAAAGTGCATGGAATCCAAACAGCATCTGCTGGCAGACCCCAGGGCAAGTTCAACCCTAAGTCTAGACTCATGCCAGAGGTGTGCCATTCCACTCTTCTGTCCTGTCAAAGTCAGAGGAAGTCAACCTTATCGTTAACCATCCTGTGTCCTGGTGGGACACTGGCTGTGGAAAATAGCAAGCCTGGCTTACTATACTAACTCTGTCTGTTCTCCATGCCAAAGCATGTTTTCATTATGTACATAACTGTGAGGTTTGGAAGAAATTATGGCTCACGGAATGAAGAAGTTTAAATTTTGTGGATGTGGGAGAAAGGCACCAACATTAATCACCAATTGACATCAACAGCTCTTGATAGCAGAGGTATAGTTATACATTTCTTCCAACCGATATGTGGTTTCCTCTTGCCCGTTGACCTCAGTGACATTCTGGGCATGATAATGATAAATAGTGCAGCAACTCTTGGGTCCATCCAAAACACTGAAGTCAGAAAGACCAGCACGCTGCTGTGTTGATATCCAAAGAAAATTAGCTGCTTAACAGGACATTTGTCTTGCATGCAGTGTGGTGGGAGGACAGCTGTACTCCTTCCAGCTCTTTTCTGTCTCAGGTAGCAGGTAGCAGAGTGTACCAGCAACAATCAATAAAGTTCATATGTAAGTACAAATAAACTTCTAGAATCATAGAATCACAGAATGGTTGGGGTTGGAAGGAACCTTAAAGATCATCTAGTTACAACCCCCCTGCCATGGGCAGGGACACCTTCCACTAGACCAGGTTGCTCCAAGCCTCATCCAGCCTGGCCTTGGACACTTCCAGGGATGGGGCACCCACAGATTCTCTGGGCAACCTGTTCCAGTGCTTCGGCATCATCTCTGCCTGTTTTAGTCCTTCTTGCTGGTCCCAGATGTCAAGATGTTAGACCCAGGCCTTCACTTAAAATAGGGTTCACCTTTTAAGCTATGGAGAGATGCTCTTTTTCAGGCTTGGTGTGACTAAATAAAGATAAATCTGCTTTATTTATTTAGCAAAAAATCAAACCAGGATTGAACATGCTCTACCTAACATGCACACTAACCTCACACTTCTGCTTGATTGATCTTCACTTTTCCTGAGTACTCCCATGTAGATATAGACTTTTAAGGAGATATAACTGTAGTGGTTTCAGAGCACAGCTCTCTTTCATGTTGACTAGTATGTCTGTGTCTCTTGAAGCTGTGTTTGACCTCCTTCTTAAGAGCCTACATTCATAAGAGTGAAGGGATTCAGACCACCTACTATCTGAGTCTAATTCTCTGTACAGCCAGTGGAGAGAGGTAAGGAATGAAAGCACTTCATTTATTACAGATGTTTCGAGCAAGCAACATGACCCTTTCTCTCCCCTGAACAGGCAGGGAGCCAGACTCTGGCAAACCTGAGCAGGAGCTGTTCTGCACCACTTATTCTTCTCTTGAGCTTGGACATGTTGGTAGGCATCTGAGCAACGTTGGTGAGTATAGTGTGACTCTCTACAGCAGAACAAGGTGCCCTGTGATCCAGCTACAGTCAGAGAGAAAAGTAGGCGTTCCCAGAACAGGATCCTAAATTGTATCATCTGGGTTTGGTGAGATGATTTTTTTTTTTTTTAAGCTACTTATTTCCCTTCATGACCTATATACAGAAGCTGTAAGTGACTGTCTCTGCTGAGATATCTGGACTGTAGAATCTGGAGCTGAGTCTCCCATACTCCAGTCTAAGTCCATTTTCAACACTGCCATAAGCAGTCTAGATACACTCCTTAGGCACTTTCTGAAGTCTACTTCAGACCACCTTCTATTGCAAACTTCATGTAAATACATGGTTTTGTCAAGCAAACAGAGGAGTAGAAATGTGGTGTATGCACATCTCATCTAATGCAGGGCTACAATCTTTGTTTCCTACATGAAAAATGTCTCCTTTCCTAGTGAATGTCCCACACTCCTAAAACAGGGAAAAGAACCAAACAAACCCTGCTCTGTTTTCTTTCTCACTGTGGATTGAATTTTTAGGGCTTGCGAGAGGTGCCAGAAAGACAGCCCTGCAGATTGAATTACTCTGTGTATCCACAGACCAGGTAACGTGCCAGCAGCCAGAGCGTTCGCTTTCTTTATTTTTTACTTGCCTGCCAAAGGGGCTTGGGTTTGACCTGGAGAAACCAGCTGAGAGGGACAGAAGGTAGCTTATTCCACTTGATTCCTTAGCCTCTCTGTTGAGACTGGAAAGCAAATTGCCAATGAAAGGTAGCTGTAGGTTTTCTTCAGACAAGCTCTGGCAACTCACATGGGGGTGATTTAAGAGGTTACCACCTCACACTCTCTACTGCTGGAGGTTACCGATTATTTAGCAGGGTTGGCAGACGCGAATCACCTTCTCAATGGTGGTTTGAGTTATGAAGCTGCTCTGTGAGCACCACAGCTAAGGAGGTTGTATGGGTTTGATTCTGCTGACCCTGCTACAGGCAGGTAAACCTTCTGCAGAGGGGTATGATGAGCAGCTGCTCCATTGAACCACATGAGTGTGAGTTTCTGGAAGCACCCTCAGATGTTTTTGCAATGCTAGGAGAATAATACAGGACAGGGATTATCACGGTGCAAATTTTGTTTTCTTAAGATAACACATGCTTGTGCTTCTGCTTTCCCTAAATGGCTTTCCTCACATTCCCTCATCACAGTTTCTCAGAGCAACCCAATCTGCTTACTGACTGGCAAAAAATACGATCAGTGGCACTGCCTCACTCACCTGGAAAACAGCAACTCAAGCAAGTGCTTTTGGTTCAATTCTGTACTTGTCCCCCTTGAGACAGCCTGTTGGTCTGAAGCTTCCACTAAGGCATAGGTTTCCCAGGAGCTGCCATTGTTCCTACCAGTCCTGTGTGGGTTCCTGGGGTATCACTGGTTGCCCCATGCCTGGAAGTGCTCAAGGCCAGACTGGACAAGGCTTTTAGCAACCTTTTTTAGCAACCTGGCATAGTGGAAGGTGTTCTTGCCCATGGCAGGGGAGCAGAAACTGGGTGGTCTTTAAGGTCCCTTCCAACCTAAACCATTTTATGACTTCATGGCTTCTTGGCTAACACTGGACATGGTACAGGCATTTATATCACATCCCTCATTATCAGCACACCCACATCTCTACGTGTCTTCCCATGCATAAACACCCTGACAGTGGTTCATTAATCAAGCTCTTTCCCATCTAGGCTGGGAAGAAAGGCCAGAAGAAAGAGTACCAGTCACTTTCTAAAGTATATGTAGACATGGTTACCACCCAGCTGGTTTCCCACTGAAAATTTTGCAGGGATGGGCCCTGCTTTCTGATGCTGTGTGCTCAGAAGTGCTAAACTTGCCACCCCAGTGAGTGGTGGCTGCAAAGATGAAAACCACATTCAGGTTGATTCCTAGATAAGCTGCCCTCAGATGACTTGCTTCTAATGGTACTGTTTCACTGGTTTATGAAAGCAAAGTGTCTTCAGTTATCAGTAATCTTCATGTGGCCTCTGTTTTTCCTACACAGTCTTTGACTGATAAAAAGAAATCCCTCCTTTGCTTTTTCATCCTCCTCTAATTCCCCCCAACAGTATGGTTCATGGGTTGAGAGAATAAACCAGATCCCAATCAATGATCTTATACTCCCCCTATTCCTTACCTCATGTCTTCCCATTTCTCCTGTACCAAGACAGAGGTCATGGCTTCTTCTGTATTGGTGGGTGTTCTAAACCAGGGTAAAATACATGGAGTGACCCAGAAGAGATATAGTAGATACCCCTCATCCCCCAGGATTGTTTGCTATATCCATGTTTGCTGCATGAGACAGCATCTCTGCGTCTCTGACCTTTGCATAACTGCCTCTGCAGATGCTGCAGCCAAGAAGGATGTTCAGGGACATGATGACTCAAACAGGTCCCAGGCCACATATGCGTGAGTGTGCGTGCTTGTGTAGTTGCATTTGGAGAATGAAGCAGGCACCACGTAGCTCCAGATGTTGGCCGAGAAAACTACATTTGGTGTCAGCTCTTGAAGGACAAGAGGGAAAAGCTATAGAGAAGGGGCTGAGTTAACTTGGGTGTGGATCTAGAAAGAAAATAAATGTGCCTCCGGTGCTCTTTGTTTTTATTGTATTTACACATGTATGCATACCCTTCTGTGTAGAAATGCATGGTAGTTCAACCCTTCAAACAGATGTAGTGTGTCTTGGGAACTGCCTGCAGATGTGGGACTTCAGGTTAAAGCATATTGGTCAGGATCATTGATAACAGCATTCCCTGGATGTGTGGAACTGGAAAAACTACAAATTTTTCCTCCCCTTTGCTCCATCTTCCAGTTTGTTCTGGGTGTGACTGATTTGACCGTGTTTCCTAAGCTCAGCAGCGCTCTGTGAGTAAGGTATGATTTATAGCATGGAGAGTTGCATGCCAAGTTGCCACTTCGCACTCATCTATGCTTGCCAGCATGGATCTGTGTGACCAACATCTGTTCCCTTCCCCCAGTTAAATATGGTCTTATGGCAGGAGCATTTGCACTGAACTATAGTCAGCAGTTCTCTCACTGGCGAGTGGCTCTTCCTCTTCCATGTGATCTGAGCCTAGACTCCTCCAGCTGAAGTTCCAGCCAGGATCTGGAACCTGGTTCCTTTGGACTAGGTGCCTCACAAGGCTTTGAGTGAGCCTGCAGGAAACTTCAGACACACGGACTGAGGTGTGATTTAGTCCAGTTGACTCTGGGCCCAGGGCTGGAGTAGGGAAGAGGCCAAAAAACTTTGCAAAGACAACATGTATCTTTGCTTTGATTTACTATATTTGCTCACATAGTAGCCACATTTCTTGCTCTGCCTCCTGCCAAATTTTGCCTCTGAAAACACTGGCACAGTCATTGTACACTTACATTCTGAGATAATGACGGTCTGGACCCTGCTGCTATTTTCTGTCATTCTGTTTCCTGACACCTTTCCCTTGTTCCACCCTTAAGCTGACTGCAAGAGCACCTACTCCTGGTACACCTTGGTCTTCCTTTCTTGGTCATCTTTCTCTTCACTACAACAAGACAACACAAGCAGGCAGTGTAGGACTTGGCGAATTGGTAACTAGAGGCAATAAGCATCCTTGACTTAACTTCTCAAATGGCTCAGACACTGTAAATTTTTCTCATCTGAGAGCTGCTAAGGACCTATTAGAAGATGAGACAAAGAATCCTCAAGTAACATCAAATAAGTTCTATTCAGTCTGATGATTTTAATCAGCTAGTTATGTATCTCAGCTTCTCAAAGCTGTGTCTATGAAACTGTATTTCAGTGGCAAAAATTTGTCACAAGGCTTTCTGTGGACTCAGTACTGAGAAAAGAAAGTTAGGAACCAAAATTAGTAAGCTGCCCTTGTTATTTAACTGTAGAGTCTAGAGATAGTTAGGATATCAAAGACAACCTTGGTAATTAAATTCAGATATTATCTTGTATCTTGAGAACACCTCACATGTGACCCTTAAGACCTAATAAGGAGAAATAAAATTCTTTGCCATGTGTTTGGCAGACCAGGGTAACTGAGCACAGTGGTCTATTTTGGCTTTGCAGCCTGCAAACATCACCTGTTGTCAAAGTAAGGTGGCAGGTCAGAGATGTCAGAAAAGGTTACAGAATCATAGTTAAATGAATGAATCCGTGGTTGAAACAATATCTGATGGAGATAAATGGTGGATCAGACAAGCCCTGTAGCTCTCTTCCAGTCTTATCTTCAGTGGTCAGGTAAGTGATGTATTCTTTGAAAATTCACTCCAGAAAATTCTCCCTAAAATTATTTGTGTTTTTCTTACATTCATTTTCAAGGCATGTTTCAGATGTCATTGTTACCAAACTTCGGCCCACCTTCACTGCTCATTAGTCTAACTTATCCTCTTGATCTTCATGACAGTATCCCATTTTAACTAAATCTTATTCAAAATTCCTGAAGTTGTGAGACAATTGGACTAGATGATTATTGTAGGTCCCTTCCAACTGAGCTATTCTGTTCTGTTCTATTCTAAAATTCAATCAGCTCCCATATTCTCTTCTGCTTTTCCCTCATCTGGCAGTGGTGATGGGTTGGAAAGTAGCTTATCAGATTATTTGATTTCTGTAGTGTAGTGTTTACCTGTCTCTCAGCTTTTGGCTACCTTTAACTCCCTGAAGACCAATTACTAAACAGAAATTATCCTGCTTAGCTTCCAATGGCCAGCACAAACACCCACATATTGCAAAGAGGTATATGCTAAGGCATTTTCCCAGGAATTATCTCCATGATGTTATGGGTGACCTCTTGGAGAGTAAGTGATGCTCTTCTGCCTTCCCCAAGGATCTTTCTCTCTAAAGCTCTGGTAACGGGTTGTCCTCTCTTTAATATATTTTGCTGAGTAAGCCCAATGTCTGGCTTCTTCACTCCTGATTTCTGGCTCATAACCCTGTGCATTTAGAAGAGAAAGTTTCCTCTGCTCAGTTCCTAGGATTCAGATCTTACGGTACATCAGGATTTTACCCAGAGACTCGTCTATGTCTCTCATAAATGGTGCTGAATTTCTGAGACTCAAGAGACTTGTGGCACGTGTTGCAAAGAATTTGGAAGAACATTTGGGATGAAATTCTTATTGTTAAGAGTCTAGTTCCTACATGCATCTCAGCACTAAGGAAATGCTTATGCCCGAGTTCAGTCAAGATATCCCCAAGTAGAAACTGGTGTTGGGAAGTTTTGCAATGATGCTGAACCAAATTCTAGTTTTTGAGGCTGCCGGGAACATAGTTTTTCTGTTGTTTTTACATGAGTCATAGTGAAGTCCTTTCACTCTCTATTCTTGCCTCCAAGGCTAGGAAAAGTCAGGATGTTGGTTTTGCCTCCACATCCCTCTGATTTGGTTAGTCTAAACAGGGCCAAGTCCCTGAGGTGAGAAAGGAGCTGTTTTACAGTCTGTTTTCAGATATGGTGGAAGTACTGGCTAGTTCTTCTCATAAAGGGACCATCCTTTCCTGGAGAAGGTGCAAAAGTGAAAACAGGGACCTGAGTGACGACATTTCTTGGGGCATCTGACCTCTAGCCTCTCTATGGCTTCTCAGTTCTGCGAGGATAATGTCATGGGGCAATTGTTTTGCCTATTGACTTATAAGATCTCTGGAACTCACCCTGTCTTTCCCTGTATCAGGCTGAGGATCACGCCTTGGTCTAGGTTTCCTGGGGCTGCATGACAGCAATGAAGTTTTAGGCAATTCTCTGTTCTTGAATGTTCTCTTGGAAGAGCAATTTGAAAGTCAGAGTGCTAGCTGCCAGTTTAAAAATAGAGGCACAGGATGTATAGAAAACAGTTCATGACCCTGCTTGGGAGACTTCCAACACTGGGCAGGTTTAATGAAATTGCAGGGAACAGTCTGATTTTTTACTAGTTTTTATTGGCGTAAATGCAGTGAGTTATATTTAAAAAGAAGAAGAAAAAAAAAAAAGAAAGGAAGGAGGGAAAAGGTGGAAAAAAGAGAGATGTGGACCTTACTGACGTCTACTTGGTGGAATCTGTCAGTCACATGATCATATACTGGCCCCACGTTGGCCTGGGGTGGTGAGGACAGGCTGTGCTGAGGCTGGCTGCCAAGATCTTTTGGTGGAAATGTGCAGTTACCGGAGGTGGGAATAGCCAAGTCCCCAGGCTCTCAAATGCCTGCCAGGCTGTGCGGTTCCCCATTTCCCCATGCTCCGGATTCCCCTGTAACAGTGGCAAACACCACTGACTGGTCAACCCAAGAAGGGTGTGCTTATCTGATCAACTCTTCCATCAAACCCACTTTGAACTCTGCTCTCCTAATCACTCAGCTGCAAAAACCTTGCCTCCCGGGTCCTAGACTGTGTCTGTCCTGGTCACTCACCAGCAGTCCTGTCTTCTCTCAGGTGTCAGTGACTAGCCATGATGTCTGTGGTTGATTCTGTTGTCTCTACACAGGTATCCAGGGCCACCTGTGATGTCCTGGGGTGCAAAGGCATGGAGCAGAGTACCTGATATGCTTTAGGGTGAGGTGGATCACTCTTAAGGATCCACTTACTAGATTTCTATTGACTACAATGGAACCTTAGACACCTTGTGCATGGGCAAACATGTATTTGAGAGTGGGGCAAAATGTCTCTGCAGACACTTTCCCATCACCTCATTTGGCTCCAGACTCTCATTTCATAAGGCAGTAGACACTCAGCTCTCCATTTTGCGGATTGAGAAATAGAGGAATAACTTTCTCTTACACTCCTTTCTGCAAAAATAGGAAATAGCTCAACCACTCCACTCTACTTCTTGGATTTAGTCGTCCTCAAGAGACAACTGTGAGCAACCAAGGAGGACTCAACCGGTCCCATATTCCTGAAAGTGCGATTGTGAGCTAGCTACTCTGCTCTGCACCAGGGCTGGCTGTATCCACTATGACCTGCATTTGGCCCATGACTGTTTCTAGTGCCAGGCCAGCAAGTTCATAAGATATTTGTCATTTCTTTCCAACCCTTTCAGCATTTGGTAGGATTTCCAGAGCCATGTGGCTCTGACTACGGAAAATATTGCAGTGAGGAGCTGAGTTGTTTAGATGAAATGTTCTGCATCCCCTTGAGCCACTTGTAATTTCCTAGAGCTCACGGTATTATAGCCCTGATTGTCCACAGCCTCTCATGTGAAGAAGTGAAGCATTAGGAAAAAAAAAAAAAAAAGAGAGAGAGAAAGAAAAATTTGAAATAAATGTTTCTAATCCTGAGCCAAAGAGAGAAATTCCTTTGGTGGGTCTTAGATTTTGGGTTGGAAAATTAAAAGCAAATTAGCATAGTCCCTTCATATAGTACACCTTGCCCTCATTGAAATTTCTGCTTGGAAAATTTCTCCTGGGCAGGGTGGCAAGGACACGTGGTGGCACTAGCTGCTTGGAAGGTCAGCTCTCATTTTACTCATGGGAGACAGGCACTGGTACTGACCGTTGGACTCAGAAACACTAAGCATCCTCCTCCAGGGTTCTTACTGCCGAGAAGATATGACTAATACCAACTTGCCCCATGAGGCTGGGAGCTTGGCTCCAAAGTGTTCACCACCTTGGGGAACACAGATGGCTGCAGAGCATTCCTGGTTTTGCTGGTGGCACACTGGCAGGCAATTGTGTCAACCCCATCTGTGCCTCAGTTTGCCAATTGCAAAACTGGAGACATAAACCCATATGGGTTCTCTCTGTTCCACAGACCCTGGTGTTTTGGGATTTGATGGTAGCAGCAGACAGAACAGAGAAGTTCCTGCCATGAAAGTGGAAGGAAATACCTTGCAGTATCTTGAAATAGTGCCTGTAATGTCCTTTTCATGCAACTTCCTGATGAGAAATCCTGAGACTGTTCAACTTAGCTCTGGGGACCAGACTGAGGGAAAAGGAGCGGGAAAAGGTGGCAACTCTTCCTTCTGTACTCCTGAACTCAGCTTTGCTCTGATGAGTCACTGGAGTGAATCACAGTAAATGGTTCAGCTGTAAAGACCATGGCGATTACTCCCCATCGCTGGGACTTGTGCCACAAACTCCTCCAGGTTTCTTGGACTTGGTTTCAGTTTTGCTGAGAGGAGGAAATAGTATCTTCAAATTCCACCCATTTTCAGTGTCATGCATGATGTCGGATGGTAGCAAAGGGAACTCTGAGATAATATTGTGCATCACTACTGTCAAACCCGTTCCTTTCTCTTTTGCTCCAGTACCTTGGCCCCACAGATCACCCACACCACATATTTTGCTCTAATATGGACTGAACTCCTTTGTTTCCTTTTTAAGGGAAAGGAAAAGAGTTCCATCCAGGGTTAAGATGCCTTAGGTAGAGCCTTAGTTAGGCCTGCTTGCGGCATGTGGCCATGGGCTTAGTGCTCACTGAACTGCAGAAAAGGCAGTGTGGATGAAGAGCTGGATTAACACAAAGAGGGTGGCCTTCCTTATTAAAAGTGAAAGAGGACCCAACACTAAAAGAATACATTCTACAAACTGGGGGGAAAGATCGGTGGGGGAGTGTGACAGGTGTGCTCGACACCTTGACCAGATGGGCAGTGGTTTGGTGGAGGCACCAGAGAAGGTGAAGGCTGTGGCCAGGCCATGAACTCCTCCAGTTTCAATGTGTTCTCTGAAAACCCACAACGGGGCAGAGTGACACAGTGCGCATCCATGCATGTGAGCTTGGAACACCGACCATGCAATTGACACATGAATAGGGGGTGGCTTTTCCAAGACTCATTTATCAAGGAACAAAGAAATTTGTGGGTACAAGGAGTTTCATGCATACCTTTTCCATCACATGTAGTTTGACTGCAAGCCAAACACTTTATCCCATAAATATGACAGTCCCAGTGAGCCTTCTCTGAGCTCTCCATGGCTGCATAGTGGTGATCTCCCCTTGAGCTGGGACACCTCTCAAGTATGCTTCTGGAGGCAGAGAGACATTTTACCCATGTCAGACCTTTGGTAAATGACCAATATTTGGCACAACGCTGTAATATGATAACTTTGATTACACCTTAGTAACTTTGCATTCTAAATTGATGCTCATATAATGTTTCATAAACTTTGCATATATAATCCTTCAGACACAAATTGTTGACCAAGTCTGGGACTAAGTCTGGATCCAGCCACACCTAGACTGCTGTCTGAGAAGTAGTTTAGAAAGCACGGGGGTCTCTGAATCTTATAACTCAAGAGAAGGGCCTTCCTTACCCTTTTGTCTCTCTGGTCTCTCTGTGAATCATTCTAACTTGAGTGTAACTCAGTTTTTCTTTATAAGTTTTTCCATGCAGTAATTAATAGTGACCCTTGCCATTGAATGTTGTTAGGTTGTGCTTTTACAACAACACATTAAAACCACTTTTGCTTACACCCTTGACAGTGGTTCTTTAAACAACCTAAATCACCCATCCATGACAAATTGGTGTAGTCAGCAGGATCTTAAATCAGGATTCGTGACAAATTGACACAGTCTGCTGACCCCTAAATCAGTGTCTGTGACTGAGAGACAAAGATGCTGGATATTAGTCGACCCCAGGATTAATATCACCCAAGAGCAAGACCTCAGCATGACCAAACTGTCCACGCTTAAAGTGAAGGGTTTCCCATAGTTTTAGGAAAACACTGGACCTATTTCGGCACAAGGAAAAAATGACTGCAAGGTCTAAGTGTGTGTAAGGTAATGAGGGAGACCAGAGAGCAGTTTTCCAATAGAGTTAGCAGGGAAAGGATAGCAACTAGCTTGAGATGGAGCATGATAGCTTTTAAAGAGATTTCTCTGCATGAAGGGCATCTTGAGCCTGGTGTTCCTATTGGTGTTGTACAAAGCTGCTGGACTCCAAGGTTCAATTTTAGTTCATCGTGACAAGGAGGATGAACTCAACCTGGAACAGGTGCAGAGAAGGGCAATGATGAGCATCAGAGGAAGGGAGTGCCTTGTTTAGGAGACTCAAAGAGCTTGACTTGTTTAGCTCAGCAAAATACAGGCTTGGAGAAGATATGGTCATACTCTATAAATAGAATGGGAGCTGAACACCAGAGAGGGAGAAAAGCTATTTAAACTTAAAGACAGATTTGGCATCGGAACAGATGGGGATAAACTGGTCATGAATAAATTTAGGTTGGAAAGTGTAAGATGTTTTTTAACCACTGGAGCAGTGAGATTCTGGACCAGCCTTCCAAGGGGAGCAAATAAATGAATTCCTGGAACTTGCTAAGTTTATGAGGTGGTGACTGCAACAGCAGAGAGCTGGCCTTGAAGATCCTAGACCTTAAAATTACAATCACTGGAATGAATGGCCCACCCAGACCTATAGGCTATTGTTCTGGGTTTTCTTATTGATAATCTTGTTCTGCTCCACTCTGCTTGCATTTTGAAGGATTCCTGATTATGCTAAGAACAAACTGCACTATTTGCTTAGGAAAGAAACGTGAGTTGCTGGAAAGCATGGGGATAGGGAAACAAGTCCCTTCTTCCAGCAAATGAGTGAAGATGGTATTTCTTCATTAAGGCAGGTGCATGCTTGGTGTTTCTGCATACACAGACATAATATGCATAAAGAAAACAGTTATTAATACTTCTACTGTAAAAGCTAGCAGATGTAGGTCTTAACTCCACAAGGCAGGTGCCTGACCTTCACCATAGTTGTGATTTTTAAAGTTTTTTAACTTTATAAGTTTTACAGGAATTTAACAATTAGTGTTATGTGAAGGATGATTTGGTTTGACAGAATTGATCACTTTGGATTCCACAGACAAAGTTAAGCTAAATGGATTTAAACTAAACCTAGTCCAAGATTAGTAAAACTGCTGTAATTTGTCTATAAATACTGCAAGCACTTTGAATGTAGATGCAGACATGATAAACCTTTCAGAGAACTAGTCTCTGTGATCATTCCTATGTGTGGTTACTGATGACAAATAACATGAAGATGCTTAGTCTTCTTGCAGTGAAAGGAACCTCACATAGACAGCATGGTAAGAGCATGCAGACAAAACTTACTGTGGATAGCTGATGTCCTATAAATCAGAGTTTCACCCCTACACAATGAAACCACCTTGTTTTGGGAGAAAGCCTGCTTAGGTGAATGGACAGAAGCAATGTCATGCTGTGATCACCCTTCTTTGTGAAATAAGTCTCTGTTCCTGGCTGGTGTAGGTCACATCTCTTCCACAAATGGAGGAATGGAAGTATAGGGATTTTTTTCAAGATACATGAGGACAACGGGACTAGGAATCCTGACTATAATCCAGTGGCTGAGTGCAGAGCAATATTCCTAACTTTATTTCCTATGCCAAGTTGGTCAGTGAAAGTACAGCCTAGCCAGCTGCATGAGACTTGGAAAATAAGGAAAGCAAGGAAGGATTGGATTCCCAGGAAGACCTGGGCTCCTGTGATTCATGGTCCTGAGTTAGGCACCTGAATTTCTTGTACAGGTAATGAGGTAATGAGAAGAATATGTCTCTACTCACAGAGTTCATAATACCTATTCACCTTCCTGTCACTCAGGACAGTGTAAGTGGCCCATATCTCCCAGGCAGTAGCAAAAATAAAATACGCTTCTAAAAATGGGTAGCTGATCTCCTTCACATTAAGGGAAGTCTTGAATCCATGTTTTCAATTTCTTGGGTGTAATGAAATTGAGGCTATAATGCAAAGGAGATGTGTTGATTCTTCTTTCATTACAGAGAGAACACATGTTTACATTTTCCGTTTAACTCCTGGTCGACTGATTGTCAACACTGCAGGCAACTCGCTGATTGCCAGGCTACCTTGTGAAGGAAGCTAGTTATTTCATGAAGAGAAGAAATTCAGTAGTTCTTTCATGGGTCCGCATGAGACAGAGAGTGTGGATGCCTATTGCACCTAGTTGCCTTACTGCCTCAAGGCAGTGCTCCAACCCTATCCATCTGGACTGCCCCAGCCTGCTTCCTACTTTTCAGCTTGCTCTGTATCTTTGTACCTTGTTCCAGGATATGCGACACTAGAATGCTACAGAAACCCTATTTGTTAGGGTGCAAGACAGCCTCATCATTATTTTGGGCACTTGGAACTGAGTTGTCCCTCTCCCTCCAGGAAAACCACAATTTATGAGTCAAGGTCACTAGGTTCCAGCAAAGGCCTAGGCCAAGGTCTTTGCTGTGGAGATATTGTTGGTCCACTGCGGTTATGGGACACTCTGTACCAGACAGTCCAGGGATGAGTCTTCTTCCGCCCATGAAACCCACAAAGGCCTATCCCAAATTCTGAACTTCAATCCCAGAGCCAGTCATTACTGAACTGGTAGGACCACCACTGAGTGCAGTGGGACCTCACTTCTCTTGGTGAATCTTGTCCCTGTTACTTAGCCAGAGTTGCTCAACAAGCTTTTAGCAAGTCGGTGGCTTGAATCCAAGGTATCCATGCCCCAGATGATTATACACATGGCTAGACCAGATTTCCTCTTGCAACTAGCCATTCTCATCTATTTCACAGCTGGGTCAGTAAATCTCATACTTATCATGCAAATAAATTGGACGGAGAGCCACAGAAAATTTGGTTTTGGGTTGGCTCATGTCATGCAAAGAGAGTCCAGGGCACAGGGACCAAGCTGTCAGGAGTTAGCCCTATGTTAGCAATGCTGGTGCACAAGGTGCTCAGGGAACCAATATGTCCATGCTATTGCATGACTTCTGTCCATTCAGCTATGCAGGCTTTTCCCCCAGACAAGGTGGTCTCATTGTGTAGGGATGAGACAAATGGAAGCAGATGGGCCACGCGCCAACCATGCCATACCCTCTCAGCAAGCTTTGATCTTCTTGGGTTCAGGTTGTTGCATATGCTAAGGGCTGCACCACCTTTCTGGTCTGTGCTAAGTCAGGAGACCCAAACACACCTTACACTGTGTGAGGGTCCTGAATCCAAAAGGACAGGACTCCAGGCTCTGATCTGTGGAGTCTCTTCCTTGGTTGATATGTTTACACAAGTAGGGAATATTTCCCACTTTTTGCATGCCATGTATTTTCTTTCCACGATATTGTGCCTCTCTCCATGCCCTTAGATCGAGCTCTTTCAGCGGTGTTTAAAACCCTGACATTCTTGTGGATAATTAGCATATCCCATCTCTGCCATCTGATCCTCTCCTTAGGTCGGCTCAGGGCCTCTTCAATCAAGGGCCATCCTGGTAGTATTGTGATGTCTCATGCTGGCCTCTTAAGAACCCAATCCCTCAGTAAACACAGAACAAATGAGGTAATTAGGAAAATGTAAACAGGACGAGAGAGGCCCTTTCCCCCTCATGAGAGCAGGAGTTGGAGAAATTAGCAGGAGTTTAGATTTACGTTGTGTAGAGACACAGATACCAGCGGTCCCCATGTAAAGCTGAATTCCTAATCTAATTTCATTATGGAATAATTTTTTCTGTCAGGAATACAAGCCTGCCACCAAACTGGTCCTGGGATACATCAGGCTTCATCTGATGACAGCAACTGGGACGGCAGCACAGACTCTCTTCAATCTACCTTGGATAAGCTTCATAATTTAAAACACATAGGAAATAGAGATCGACAGACGGTCAGAGCCTCAGTATACATCACGCAATAACCCTCAGTCTCGCTATATATTCTCAAAATATGCTACGTGTCCACCATAAGGTTGCCTCCTTTTTTCTTTGCTCCATTTCAGGCACTAAGGCTAAGCTGATGCTAATAAATTAAATGTAGCCGGGATCATTCCCTGGCCTGGATCCACTGTCACAGAATGATCACATCTGTGTGAGTAAACTCTCTTACTTTCTAAGGCAGGGGGTGGCTGCCTCCAGATTGCCTGACAGGCCCATGGTCTGTGCTAGCTTCCAAAATGTACCCATGAACAGTCTGGGAATGAGCTGGTTGGCTTGGGCTGGAGTGGGCTGGGGACTCCTCAGGCAACGTAAGAGACCAAATGACCCAGTCTTTGTGCCCTGCCCCTGTTTAATTTACTGTAACAGATGCAGCATAAGGGATACAAAAAGCTGCAGCTTTGTCCTCCCAGTAAAGAAATAATTATGTTAGAGGGAATTTGGGGTAATTTGTTTCCATTTGGTTCTAATACTTGAACACTGCTCTTGAAAAAGTGATGATCTTGATCAGCCTGCTGCTCTGGAAATGCCCAGCCTGCACACCAAACTTCTTTTCAGGAATTTACTTTCTACAACTAAAATGGGGAACAAATGCTGCACTGCCTGACATAGCCTCTCTCTAAGGACTGCCTCACAACAAGCTCTGGTGCAAAAGAGTACTTCATCATAAAACCAAAACAAAACACAACCTGCATGTGCTGGGCAAAATACCTTGCCCTGGTGAGCATGGGTAACATTGCCATCTAGTGACTCCTCCCATAACTGTTAATTAGCCATACTCTAGATTTACCCAAGCTCAACAAGGCATTTCAATGGGAGCTGCAATTAGGGATTAGAGGCAAAGAATATTTGAGACCAAGTTTTCTAATATATCCCAATTGCCACAAGAATTGAGCACAGCATTTGTCCTTGAAGTCAGTGAGTTGCAAACCCAGTCTTTCTGGAAATCAGACTATTCATTTTGGTGGCAGAATAAGAATGTGGGGATTTAATTTTAACTATATTTTTTGGGAAATCTTGGCTGATTTTCATGCTTGGCCTAACTCTGTGGTTCCTGGTTCAGAGAGCTAGTTCAGAGGCATGCAGATTTTGAGAGCACAACTGAATCCCCAGCTCCAACCTACAGGGTAAATGGGATGCAGTCAGAAGGCTTTCCACCTGCACTAAAGCCTATTCTCAGCTGATTAGATTCCCCTTATAAGCATGACTTCTTCTCATCTCAGGTCTGCTTCTGAGGTCCTCTCATTCTAAACAAGTGGTTCTGTCCTCAGCAGTGATACTTTCTCTTCACTTATCCTTCATCTGCTAGTAGTTTTCTGGTCAGTCTTCAACTTATTCCCCCTGTTCATCAAAGCTTTCTTGGGGTGCACTTGAAGCATACAGTGAATCAGTCACCTTGAGAACAAAGAGCACATAGGGGTGATATTTCTGTTATCTTTGAAGCCTCCTCAAGATTGAAACTTTCTATCTCTATTTTGCAAGTCAGCTAACACCATGTCAGAAGGTTTGGACTGCACGAGCATCCCTGGTGCGTTAGGGTGTTGCCAGAGTTGTTCACACAGTCGAGCTGCAAGACAGCTATATGCGTGCATTGGCAAGGATGACCGGCAGATGCTGACATCTCTAAAAACTTATTCTTTCAGTAAAATAGAGATATAGTCAATATTATTCCTTTCCTATGGCTCCTTTGGAATCATTTCAGCTCATGTCCCTCCAAGCTTCCCTGGCAACAGTGAACAGCTCCTGTTTTTCAGACAAAATGATCTGTGAGTAGCTAATAGAAGGACATGAATTAACAGGAATAGCTTAAGCAGTATTCCGTGTACTAGCTGAGTGATTAATTCCTGAAGTCACAGTATCTGACAGGTCACACATTGTTTCCATCCCTTCCCATTTTTTCCAGAACAGGTAATTCACGTTCAGACTCTATTTATGCTTGGTGCTCCATTCCTGGTTGAAGCTGGCAACCCTCATCTTGGTTGCACCATGTGCCAAGAATGTAACTTAGACTTGGGTTATCTTTGGACAGTCCTTGAAATCTAATTATTATTAGTAAACAGGACAATCTGCTTGCATTCTGTTCTGTGTTTGATCGCTGCCCTGAGAATAACCTCGCGTGTAAATAGGAGCATTCACACAGGGACTTGTTGAAAATGTTGAAAGAACAAGGATTCAGTCTCTAGTCCCAATCAAGGTAGTAGGAATCTACACTGCTTATTTACAGATTTGTGGTTTTGGGGATGCTCCCAGTGCCTGTCTTAGTTATTGTTGCTGTGATCCTCAGGCCCAAGAAAAGTATGACCCATCCCAGGTAATGTCTCAAAGACTGTGTTCACACCATGTGCTCAAGCTGGGTAACCTGGTGTCATGAGCACATCTTCCTTGACAGCACCGGGAGAGAGCTTGGGTGAACGGATATTTTGAATTGGTCATCATCTGTTTAGGCATATGAGAAATAGGAGTGTCACAAGTAGGTGCTCTTAGCAGTAATTTCTGACTCTGACTCCAACTGACTTTCCTAAATGTTCTTTGGGTGATAGTTTAAACAATCACATCCTTTATACCTATATTTTCTGGTCACCCTGTCATTTATACAGCTGTTCATCACAGAACACTATTATTGAATTTTAATACCAGAAAAAAGACCATTAATAACATCATATCCAAATGGTGGACTCTGATGCATACCATGAGCCAGTTTTACCTGGATTTCATGAAGTCCAAGAAAGAAAAGGAATGCTGCTCAAAGGTTGTGCTTTGCTAGATAAACTGATTCCTTATCCTCAGTGGGATAATGAGAGATCCTTGCTCTCCAGGGACTGGGCATGATGCTCCCTCCCTCCTGCCCCACTTCCAAGACTCCTGCTGCTACATCAGCCCCAGTGAAGTAGAAGCCTGCAGACCTGTATCCTTGCCCCATGCCTTCCCATCCCACCCATGCAGCAAGAAGAGGGAAAGCAGAACTTGGCAGAAATTTGCCTGAAGCTAAGCTGACCTGACAGTCACCCCAGGATATCTGTCCCTCTTCTCCCTGTACACAGTGTCCCACATCATGCAGGTAACTCACCTCACGGTGCTTCAAATACCTGGAATGAATCTGAAATTGGGACTTCCTTCTTTGAGAATGGGGTTGGGGCTTGGGTTTTTTATGTTTTATTTCATTTTATTTTCCTTTCTCCCTTTCTAGGTGTCAACATGTTTGGTTAAAAATGCCTCACAAAGGAGTGTTTAGCATGGAGTGAGAATGTGGATGGGAGTATCAGGAAGAAAAATCTAAAGTTTCAGTGTACTATCTGATTTTTGAGTGACAAGAGGAGGAAGCTCTACTTGCCACTATTTAAAGAAAGTCAGGCAGACAAACTGAAAGAAAGTTAATATCTGTCTATCGTCTATCACAGCAGTGTAGGATCATAGGATAATTCAGTTTGGAATGAATGTCAGGAATACAACTGCTTTTCCAGATAGGTGTGCATGGGGATAAAGAGACAAATTTGTGCATGCTGAAAAATGAGAGAGAAGTTAGTTCTGGTGGAAAGCATGGCTATGAGAACCTTGAAAATCAATGTGCTTTAGGTATGGGACTGCCAAAATGGTTGCCAACTGGCTTTTCACCAGTCTGCTGTACGATACACTTTAAGGTCTTGCAGACCTATCTACCTCTCCTCTAGTCCCACTGCAGAAACATCAGCCTTCAACCACTTCCACCCAAAGCTTCCAGCTGTGGTGGTAGAGCGCTCAGCCTTTTTCTTCATATCCCATGAGTGAATAGGGGTCTCTGCCCTGGGTCATGAAACATGGGCACAACATTATAGACCATGTCCAACCTCTGCAATAAAATAAGACTTGCCTCACTGTGGGATGACTAAGTTCCTACTTAGAGCTGGGTTACAGGATGCAGCCAAGTCCTTAGAACTATACAAAATAAATGGAAGCCATGTTGTACAGGGCTGATAAATAGTGTCTGGCTCCCTGGTACTCAATTGCACTGAAGTGAAACTTTTGAAATAATTTTAAAAGCTGTTCAGTCTTGCCAGAGATGTTTTTCCTGCCCCTCCATAGCAGCACGGGTGTTTGAATTTGGCATTCATTAAAAAATCCAGCAGGGAAGGGAAGGAAGAAAGAAAAACTGGGCAGAAGCTGGCACTTCCAAAAGCAGGTGAGCTGTCAAGGGAAATCTCATCAGCAGTAGGACAGATTCCTAGCACCTGCTGTGTGCTCCCAGCTCCTGGTGAAGGTCTCCGTCCCTCCCTGTTACCCTAAATGCTGAATCATTTCTTTGTGTTGTTGTTTTGTGTAGGAAACTTCTGGTGGGGAAGGGAAATGGGAAAAAATGGGAATAGTTTTCAAAGTGATAATTGGTTGCACTCACAGAATTTAGTCTTTGCCTGGAATGGATTAAAACTGGCTACTGAATAGATCTCAGAAAATATCCATTCACAGGGACTCATAATCTGACTGAAATACACCTAGAAGGGGTCCCACAGCAACCCACCCCAATCCAGTGTTATCCAACACCTTTATCAACATCTTTTATTGATCCAAGAAAAGTGGAAAATTATTGCTGGCACAATCCGCAAATATTGCAGGCTACAGTAAAGTGATGAAAATCATCAGAAACAGGTCACTTACACCCAAGCGGTCTGGATCGCTTGCTCGGGCAGCTCATTTGAGCAGCCTATGGTTTTAACGCAGCCAAAGTCATGGCCAATAATTGGGAAATGAAGAATGCAAGTCACACAAGAATGGAGACAGCGTCCTGGAAAGCAGCAGCCCTGACCAGCTTGGGTTTGTGGTGTTGGAACGGCTCTGCAGCGCTGCGGGTGAGGGCTAATGAAGCCCTTGGATGTGTAAAGCATGGACCTAGTGGATACAGCACTCGTATTCTCTTCGGTATTTCTGAGACCACTGCTAAAATGTTGGACCACAGTTGTGATGTCCACACTTGTTAAAAACCTAAACGGATTGATTTTTGTCCCAGGGTGAACTTGTGGGCTGAAATCTTTTCCTCTAAAGTCACTTAGAGCCAAACGGGGGAAGTTTGGTGTGAAGATTATTAGAGGAAATTCTTAGTTTTAACTGGGATTCCTGTAAAAGGGAGATGTTGTAACAGCAGGGGATTTTCACTCAGAAACGACTGGGCATGAGGTAATTTTCCCTCAATCAAGTAAAGGGTGACTAGGAGTTCATTCAATTCTAATTATGTAGGGAAGGGAAAGTTAAAACAGTTTGCAAAAGTATTTACCTATGGCTTACACACCCAATGGAAGGGAAGAGAGAACAAAAAAATGAAAGTCAACCAATGCTCTGGGCTGTCGCTTCAGTGGTGGAAAAAGATGAACTGGTTTAGGCTACAGGTCTTAGTTTTATCTGTTCCCTAGGGCTAAATAAGAGATTTCTAGGAAAGCAGACATTGGAACAAGGTCAAGTGGCTATGTCCAGCCTCAGAGAAATTATTGTCAGAATACATGGAATAGTCCTGGCACATGCTATACATAAAAAAGCCTTTAGAGAAGGTACCAGATCACTAATTCCCAAATTTTTTGGAAGAACCCTGCCAACCCTCAAATTTTCTTGCAAACCACTGCACACCCAATCAAGCTTAGGAAATGCAGACTTGGTAGCTCATATGTCTTTAGGCTTAATATGCTCCTGTGGCCCAGATGCAGCCCACTCACCACAGGCACACGGACCACCAGCAGTTTCTAAACCACAGCTGGAGTTGTCCTGGGCTCAGAGGATAAAACTGAACCCACTGAGGTCAACGGGAGTCTTTTTACTAACTTCAACAGGCTTTAGATCATGGCCTTCCCACGCTAGCTGAGAAGCACTCTGCTGACAAGGTTTTAACAGGGGATCACAAACAGCATCATTCTGGTAGCTGTATGGGTCCCAAGCTGTTTTCTTGGCTTTTTGGTTATTTTCCCCCAGATGAATGTCTTCCTCTGCATTCTCCAACATCTCTGGAAATCCAGATGCTGAGCTTGGAGAGCATATTCAGACATTCATGGCTGCAGAGTTTGTCCTCAACCTCTTTGTCGTAGGAGTGTTGGTTGATATTTGTATGAGGAAAGTCTCTCGAGGACCCCTGGAGCTTGTGAGTGCAGTTTGGCAACCTGAAGATCTGGTCATCATTGGCTTCTCTTCTTTCATTTCAAGAAGGAGCCATTTTATCAAATCTTTCCACTAAGGAAAAGATTTGAGATGGAGATTACAACCATTCTCCAATGGGATGGGCTGCTTCACGCTTCATCAAGGATCAAACTCTCCCAGCAACCACCTTACATTCTTCCCAGAGAGGGTGGGGAGGCACTTGGACAGGTTGCCCAGAGAAGCTGTGGATGCCCCATTCCTGGGAGTGTCCAAGGCCAGGTTGGATGAGGCTTGGAGCAACCCGGTCTAGTGGAAGGTGTCCCTGCCCATAGCAAGGTGGGGGGTGTGGGGGTGTGTGAGGTGGGGGTGTAGAACTAGATGATCTGAAGGTGAATTTCAAAACAAACTATTCTATGATTCTATGATAGAATTCAAGCTACATTACTTTCTCTACATGAAAATACCTTTTTAGATTTATCTCCCATCTTTAAGACTGGTTTTTGTTTGACTAAATGTAAATACTTGCAGCACGGAGGTGGCATTGAGCCCTCATATATGTTGTTTTAATGTGAATGTGAATATTACCCCTACAGTTTGATGAGATTAATTCCTCTTAGGTAACCACAGTTTAGACACATACAATCACTCCAGTCATCTCAAGCTTTATTGACAAGCATGTGAGTCATCTGACCAAACATGATTATTTAGAGATGAGTTATGCCCTAGAGAGTCCATTTTTCTCTATGTGTATTGAGGAATCTAAAAAAAAAAGAAGTGTCTCAGAAGTTAAATATCTGGTTTGGTCAAAAAAATGGCATCAATGTTGTCTCATCTTTGTGTCTTGGTGTTTTATGTTCTACACAAAGATAGAGATCTTTACATTATGTCACCAGTGGAAGCTTTGACTGATAAGCGTTTTGGTTAAGGTATAAGTATGTGACATGCTTTTCAAAATTATGAATGCAACATTTTGCAAATATAGCTTCAGTCTCCCATTAGGATGTTCTTGCTGCAGAAGACTTTATGCTGGTTTTGTTCTCATTAATGACTCTCAGAATTATACATACTGTGACTTCTGCATGCAGGTACCAGGCTTTCTCAGAAATTAATCTGAAATTCTGGCAGTTTCACAGTACCACATTCTCATTTCCTGCACTAGGAATTTGAGATCAAGTCTTCCCTCCTACCTTGCCATGTAGTGAACCAAACTGCTCCTTATAGCCATCAAAAAGAAGACACCAAGAGTCATCATATTGGAGATATCTGGTAGAACCATTTTTCTTGGAAGCTGCTAATAGGAACAATCCATCAGCTGAACGGAAACAGCTGTCCCTATTGTTACTCCTCTTGCCTTTACTTTTACAAGCGTGTTTGTATTCGGTCTATGTGTTCAAAATCCATGCTTGTTTTCTCCTATGATAAGAAAAATACTTCTAAGCAATAAAAAAGATGAATAACACATCTGTAGGACATGTACTTCAACTATTAAAAAAAATCTGCCTTACAAATACTTCAGATTTCCACTAATGTGAACGATAGTCCTTGGGTCAATATTTCCAAAGCAATTTTTTAGTCATTTTTTCCAGTCATAGCCAATAACGAAGGAAAGAATTTTATTTTCTTAGTCAGAATAAAAGCAAATTTCCAAATGCCAAAACTTCCCATGAATTAGAAATCCTGAAATTTGGCTGGTATAATTTCCTAACCCTGGTATCTACAGTTGTGCCAGAATTACAGAATAAATATGATTTCTACAGTCTGACTCACAGTAAATAAAAGAGCTAGTGTATGCAAGCCAGAAGTGATGAGGTCTGAACTTTACTGATAAATTGGTGAGGAAGATTAACCGGGAGGAGTTTGATTTTTCAATTCTTTTTCCTAAATGTTGTTTTATTGTACCTTCCCTTTTATATCTTGTATTCACACCTTCTAATGAGGTATTAATGAGCTGTTGGTGGTTTCTTTAATTTAGGGCAAGACCATTAAGGGATCATGAAGTCTTTACTAGGTTCCAGATTCTTAATAAAAAGAAGTGATGCATTATTAGATAGGTCATGCCTGAAAGCTTCCAGCACAGAGCAGTGACTTTATCGCCATTGGGGCTGTCATGTAGCTGTGGGCTGTTGTTAAGACTTCTGGCACTAGATTAAATGTGTGGAGCAGCCTAGTTTGTTTTCCAGATACTCAAAGCAACATGCCACTTTCTCAGTACTTTTCCTTGAGATATTTTGCCTCTTGTGAGTAATGTTATAGGCTTATAGGGTAGAAAATGGGAACTGGATTGATAGGGATAGGGATCTAAATCACTAGCAGTAAGCCTGCAGCTCTTTACTCTGATCACCTGGATCTATTCCCAAGTTTCACCAGGATCCATGCATAGCCTTGAGAACACTGTTGCATCCTCCCAAGCATCTCTCTGTGTAAAAAGGTGGTAGCATGACCTTCACTCTCCTGAAGTTTCTTCTACAGAGCATCAGCAACACTTTGGTAGCTCTATTAAATGGTTTACCAGCAAGGGGGCTCTTTTGGAAATGCAGAATGGGAAAAAGCCAGTCTTTGAAATTATTCTGAATTGGATCTGACTTCAAAGTTAGACCAACTTTGAGTTGGGGGTGTGACTGGAGACCTCCAGAAATAGTAGAAATACCTTCCAACCTTAATTATTCCGTGATTATAACAAGCATGTCTATATGTAGCCACATTGTTCTGGTCACCTAAGTACCAAGGTCCATCCTCGAACCACACAGATTTCTAACATCCGCACTGCCAGCTCCTTATCTTGGCACAAATTTTGTATACACAAATAAGCAGCAACAGATATAGTAATGGGACTGCAATAAAGCCAGCTGCCATCCAGTTTTCTGTTTTAATCTGTTGTGTATCTAGGCAGCTCCAGTCCTCTCTCACTCTGCCAGCCACTGTGGGGACTCCTGGTCCCCCAGAATTTTGTTTTTCTGTTTTTAGCACTACTGTGGTCTTACCCCTGTCCAGCAAGTGTGAAATCTTAATGCTGGTGAAAGATGTGGACTTCTGCCTCTTGTGTATCTAGCCTGGAGTCCCTGCCTACATTTTCTCCCCACCACCGCTCATGATGTGAAGGAACATTGTGGCCCCATGCAAACCATCAAACCATTCAAATACAAAATCTCTGTTGGAGAAAAGAGTTAAAAAAGGTGTCAGAGAAAGGTTTTTCACAGAACTTTGCTGTTGGTTTTGGGACCTAGAAGGATCTATGTAACAGATAGAGGGAGATAAAGTCTTTTTCATGTTTCTGCCTTGAAGCTGACTTTGCACTGACCTTTTCAACTCATCCCCTGAGAAAATTAATTTCATATACTATCGGGTTCTACAATAGCGACCTTCTTCGCAGTCTTGAGGTAGGTTCTCTCAAGCTCTCTCACCAACACTGTAAATGATACTAACCTCTTTAATAATTTTAAAGGATCTAAACAGACTGAACTTCTCAGAATGAAGTCACTGTTATTCCCTTTGTTTTTATATTTATAAGAAGTCCTTAAGAAAATGACAGACCAATGAGATTTTTCTCTCAGATTTATAGCTTTGGTGCCCTTGGCACAGAGAATATGGATACGCTTTGCCTTCCCATTTACCTGCTGCAAGAAAACAGCACAGTCACTAAGGTATTGGTCTTTCTTACCTCTGTTTGCTCATGGAGAATCAGGCTTTAAATAACTGTATAATGGAGATGATAATCATTGACTATCAGTGGTTTACTCTGGGTTTGGAGTGATAACTTTGGGAATAGTATTTACCCTGAGCAGCCCAGAAGAAAGTCTACAAGCACATGTAGAAGACCAAGCCATGCGAACTTATACACCAGGAACTGTGATGAAATTCTTCACATCTCTGCCTCTGCAAAACTTAGCGGCACATCTGGACTTTTGTAAATGCTGTAAAGTTGTTCATTTTCCTACTTCTCTGTGTCAGTCATGGAGCCAAGCAGCTGTGATAGCCAAAGATGATCCAATCTCAGATGAACTGCAGCCATTTAAACATGACCTGGTGTTTTCTTTGTCGATAAGCAATTTACAATATTGGTGGATGGGAGCAAAAGATAGAGTCAAAATGGGGCTAAGCACAGAAATTGAATATAAAGCACAAAAAGGGGGAAAAACAGCCTTGAGGAGCCACAAAGAAAGGTGTGGTATCCAACATCTATAAAAATGTGGTTTTCCAGTGTAGGCAGCTAAATATAAAAACCCTACAGAGAACTATAAATTCCTAATAAATATGATTGAACTACTGGAGAAAATCAGGCAGACTAGGCTCAAGAAAACAGAAGCAAAGCTGAGAGCGAGCTGAGGCCAGGGACACGTCTATTTATGATGTGTATTTTACGTTACTCCGGAACTTGAGGATTTGTGACCTCGGTCAGGATCTGGCGAGCACTGTTTGAGGGCAGGTGCCTTGGGGAGCCGTGAAAATTGGAGGCTGTTCTGCAGCACTGAGAGGGAATGGTGTTGACGGCACATCTCCCAGAGGACAACCAAGCCTGGTATGCCTCAGAGGGACATGTACCAACTGCCTTTCTCATCCATTGCTATCTGGAATAAGTTTTTATAGCTGGTCTACACAAGCTGAAAGTGGATTTTTGTACCTTCCCTAGTTCAGCTAGGCTTGTTAATCAATAATGGGCATGGAAATCAGATTTTGATTATTCCTGCTTAGGTTTCAAGGGCAGGATAAACAGTTACACATCTAGTTCTCTGATTGCTCCTGGACTTGAGATTAAAGCAGACAAAACTACCTTCATTTCAGGCTTTAGCATGTCATGCAAGCCCAGATCCACAATTTCCCCAGCCTATATATCTTTCCTTTTTAAATTATTTGTACTGTTCTCAAGAGGTGTTGATAGTTTTTGCCAAACAAGGAGATCTTAAGACCATGCTGAGAAGTGCAGGTTGAACTCACACTTCAGTAAAGATTGCCAAAACTATCAGAGATAATTATCTCTGCAGAGGGACTGGAGTCAGCAGGATGCTGCAGAGTGGACTGGTGTGGAAAAAGAGACCTGGAATCAGCATTTTTGCTTTACCTATGATGTCAGGCATCCAAGGCAGCTGTGTAAGGTTGCATTGGTCACATAGTAAACAGGTGTGATGGTGGTGGGTGAAGGGAGAAGGAATGGCTCTGCATCTTTTTTCTCCCCCCATGAAGCTTCAAAGTGCTGAGGCCAAAGAAAACAAAGCAGGGAATATGCATGATTGGAAAGGTCAGGCTCTGTGCAGCCAAGGTTCTGAGGGCAACCTGAATGCCTTTCCACACTGTAACATCATCTACAAGAAAGCTCTACCCAAAGCAAATAGCAGGGAAGCTATTTTTTATGGTACAGATTTTTGAGGGGAGCAGGTAACAGTGAGGTGGTTGCTTGAGCTTTAGGATGCTCTTAGTGAAGCCCACACTTACAGAGCAATTCAGGTCTGACCTGACCTCTGAGACTGGAGTTGAAACCTTCTTCAGACCTTCTCCTCTCTCAGTGCTTTTTTGGACAACCCTTGCTCCTGCCAGTGACTCAACAAACCCTTTCTTATCCTTCCTGAACAGGATGGCTGTGTGGGAACTGCTCGGTTTTATTTCTTAGGAAATGCCATGATTCTGAAATCTGGTTTTGTTCTGAAGGGAAAGAACACACAAACAAAACCAAAATTATTTTGTACCCAAAATTTCCTGCAAATTACAATTAAAAAATTCTGTTCTTTTAAATACTGAGCCATTTCATCCTGGCTATGACTTTTCCAAATTTGATAGGAACATTTTTAAAGTTGGTAAACAGAAGCTAGTAAATGCTATTTGAACAAGGTCCAAAAGAAAAAAAAATGTACACTTTGGGTTAAAGAGCATTCTCCTATTTATTTTATTTTTATTTTATTTTA